>NC_080054.1:11972661-12060161 GCF_026212465.1 Amaranthus tricolor
AAACCTTAAAAATGCAACTTAGAATGTATATAAAGCATATGACTATTGTTTTCAATTCTAACCACTTCAACACAATAATATATACCAAATAGCGTTGTGTGCCAAGTTTTATGCTTAATAAACCAAGTTTGAACGACTTTAAGCGAGTAAGTGCCGAAAAAGCTTTAATAACCTTAAAAACGCAACTTCGAACGTAATAAATAGCATAACTTAATTGTTTTCTTTTAAGCCATTTCAACACAATAATATATACAAAATAGTGTTGTGAGCCAAGTCTCATGCAAAACAAAGGAGAAGTTTTAATTAGTTTAGAGGAGTAAGTGCCAAAGAAACATCAAAAACCTTAAAAACGCGACTTTGAACGTACTATAAAGCATATGACTATTGTTTTCAATTGTAACCATTTCAACACAATAATATATACCAAATACAATTGTGTGCCATGTTTTATGCTTAACAAACCAAGTTGAACGACTTTAAGTGAGTAAGTCCCAAAAAAGCTTTAAAAACCTTGAAAACGCAACGTCACACTTTATTTGAAGTATATGACAATTGTTTTAAATTCTAGCATTTAAACAAAATAATACATACCAAATAGCGTTGTGTGCCAAGTTTCATGCGAATCAAACCAAGTTTCAACGATAATAAGCGCGTAGGTGCCAATAAAGTTTTAAAAAGCCTACAAAACGCAACTTTGTCTGTAATTCCAAGCATATGACTATTTTTCTAAATTCTAAGCATTTTAATACAAAAAAATATACCAAATAGTGTATTGCGCCAAGTTTTATGCCTAATAAACCAAGATTGAACGACTTTAAGTAAGTGCCAAAGAGCTTTAAAAACCATATAAACGTAACTTCGAATGTAATAACAAGCATATGACTATTGTTTTAAATTTAGCCATTTCAAAACAATAATATATTGCAAATAGTGTTGTGTGAAAAATTTCACGCCAAAAAAAGCAAGTTTAAACGAGTTTAGAGGACAAAGTGCTAGAATAGCTTTAAAAACCTTAGAAACGCAACTTTGAACGTAATCTCAAGCATTTGACAATGGTTTTCAATTCTAACCATTTCAAAACAATAATATATACCAAATAGTATTGTGTGCCAAGTTTTATCCTTAACAAACCAAGTTTGAACGACTTTAAGCGAGTAAGTACCAAAAAAGCTTTAATAACCTTGAAAACGCAACTTCACATTTAATTTCAAGCATATGACTATTGTTTTAAATTATATCCATTTCAACATAATAATATGTATCAAATATTGTTATGTTCCAAGTTTCATGCCAAACAAACCAAGTATGAACGGCTTTAAGTAAGTAATTTCCAAAATAGCTTTAATATCGTTGAACACGCAACGTCGCAATAAATTTTAAGCATATGATTATTGTTTTAAATTCTAACCATTTCAACAAAATAATACATACCAAATACTGTTGTGTGCCAAGTTTCATGCGCAATAAACCAAGTCTAAACGACAACAAGCGAGTAAGTGCCTAAAAAGCTTTTAAAACCTTAAAAACGAAACTTCGAACGTAATATCAAGCATATAACTATTGTTTTCAATTCAACTCATTTCAACACAATAACATATACCAAATACTGTTTTGTGCAAAATTTCATGCCAAACAAAGGAAGTTTGAACGACTTTAAGCGATTAAGTGCTAAAAAATCATTAAAAACCTTAGAAACGCAACTTTGAACGTAATATCAAGCATATGACGATTTTTTAAAATTCTAACCATTTCAACACAATAATATATACCAAATAGTGTTTTGTCCCAAGTATTATGCATAACAAACAAAGTTTGAACGACTTTAAGGGCGTAAGAGCCGAAAAAGCTTTATTAACCTTGAAAACGCAACTTTGAACGTATTATCAAGCATATCACAATTGGTCAATTCTAACAATTTCAATACAATAATATATACCAAATAGTATTATGTGCCAAATTTTAAGCTTAACAATCCAAGTTTGAACAAGTTTAAGAGAGTAAGTGCCAAAAAAGCTTAATAACCTTGAAAACGCAACTTCGCACTTAATTTCAAGCATATGACTATTGTTTTAAATTAAAACTATTTCAACACAATAATATATACAAAATAGTGTTGTGTGCCAGGTTTCATGCAAAACAAACCAAGTTTGAACGACTTTCAGCGAGTAAGTGCCAAAAAAGCTTAATAACCTTAAAAACGCAACTTCGCAATTAATGTCAAGCATATGACTATTGTTTTCCATTCTAACCATTTCAACAAAATAATACATACCAAATAGTGTTGTGAGCCAAATTTCATGCCAAACAAAAGGAAGTTTGGACGAGTTTAGAGGAGTAAATGCCAAAAAAGCATTAAAACCTTAAAAATGCAACTTAGAATGTAATATAAAGCATATGACTATTGTTTTCAATTCTAACCACTTCAACACAATAATATATACCAAATAGCGTTGTGTGCCAAGTTTTATGCTTAATAAACCAAGTTTGAACGACTTTAAGCGAGTAAGTGCCGAAAAAGCTTTAATAACCTTAAAAACGCAACTTCGAACGTAATAAATAGCATAACTTAATTGTTTTCTTTTAAGCCATTTCAACACAATAATATATACAAAATAGTGTTGTGAGCCAAGTCTCATGCAAAACAAAGGAGAAGTTTTAATTAGTTTAGAGGAGTAAGTGCCAAAGAAACATCAAAAACCTTAAAAACGCGACTTCGAACGTACTATAAAGCATATGACTATTGTTTTCAATTGTAACCATTTCAACACAATAATATATACCAAATACAATTGTGTGCCAAGTTTTATGCTTAACAAACCAAGTTTGAACGACTTTAAGTGAGTAAGTCCCAAAAAAGCTTTAAAAACCTTGAAAACGCAACGTCACACTTTATTTGAAGTATATGACAATTGTTTTAAATTCTAGCATTTAAACAAAATAATACATACCAAATAGCGTTGTGTGCCAAGTTTCATGCGAATCAAACCAAGTTTCAATGATAATAAGCGCGTAGGTGCCAATAAAGTTTTAAAAAGCCTACAAAACGCAACTTTGTCTGTAATTCCAAGCATATGACTATTTTTCTAAATTCTAAGCATTTTAATACAAAAAAATATACCAAATAGTGTATTGCGCCATGTTTTATGCCTAATAAACCAAGATTGAACGACTTTAAGTAAGTGCCAAAAGAGCTTTAAAAACCATATAAACGTAACTTCGAATGTAATAACAAGCATATGACTATTGTTTTAAATTTAGCCATTTCAAAACAATAATATATTGCAAATAGTGTTGTATGAAAAATTTCACGCCAAAAAAAGCAAGTTTAAACGAGTTTAGAGGACAAAGTGCTAGAATAGCTTTAAAAACCTTAGAAACGCAACTTTGAACGTAATCTCAAGCATTTGACAATGGTTTTCAATTCTAACCATTTCAAAACAATAATATATACCAAATAGTATTGTGTGCCAAGTTTTATCCTTAACAAACCAAGTTTGAACGACTTTAAGCGAGTAAGTACCAAAAAAGCTTTAATAACCTTGAAAACGCAACTTCACATTTAATTTCAAGCATATGACTATTGTTTTAAATTATATCCATTTCAACATAATAATATGTATCAAATATTGTTATGTTCCAAGTTTCATGCCAAACAAACCAAGTATGAACGGCATTAAGCAAGTAATTTCCAAAATAGCTTTAATATCGTTGAACACGCAACGTCGCAATAAATTTTAAGCATATGATTATTGTTTTAAATTCTAACCATTTCAACAAAATAATACATACCAAATACTGTTGTGTGCCAAGTTTCATGCGCAATAAACCAAGTCTAAACGACAACAAGCGAGTAAGTGCCTAAAAAGCTTTTAAAACCTTAAAAACGAAACTTCGAACGTAATATCAAGCATATAACTATTGTTTTCAATTCAACTCATTTCAACACAATAACATATACCAAATACTGTTTTGTGCAAAATTTCATGCCAAACAAAGGAAGTTTGAACGACTTTAAGCGATTAAGTGCTAAAAAATCATTAAAAACCTTAGAAACGCAACTTTGAACGTAATATCAAGCATATGACGATTTTTTAAAATTCTAACCATTTCAACACAATAATATATACCAAATAGTGTTTTGTCCCAAGTATTATGCATAACAAACAAGTTTCAACGACTTTAAGGGCGTAAGAGCCGAAAAAGCTTTATTAACCTTGAAAACGCAACTTTGAACGTATTATCAAGCATATCACAATTGGTCAATTCTAACAATTTCAATACAATAATATATACCAAATAGTATTATGTGCCAAATTTTAAGCTTAACAATCCAAGTTTGAACAAGTTTAAGAGAGTAAGTGCCAAAAAAGCTTTAATAACCTTGAAAACGCAACTTCGCACTTAATTTCAAGCATATGACTATTGTTTTAAATTAAAACTATTTCAACACAATAATATATACAAAATAGTGTTGTGTGCCAGGTTTCATGCAAAACAAACCAAGTTTGAACGACTTTCAGCGAGTAAGTGCCAAAAAAGCTTAATAACCTTAAAAACGCAACTTCGCAATTAATGTCAAGCATATGACTATTGTTTTCCATTCTAACCATTTCAACAAAATAATACATACCAAATAGTGTTGTGAGCCAAATTTCATGCCAAACAAAAGGAAGTTTGGACGAGTTTAGAGGAGTAAATGCCAAAAAAGCATTAAAACCTTAAAAATGCAACTTAGAATGTAATATAAAGCATATGACTATTGTTTTCAATTCTAACCACTTCAACACAATAATATATACCAAATAGCGTTGTGTGCCAAGTTTTATGCTTAATAAACCAAGTTTGAACGACTTTAAGCGAGTAAGTGCCGAAAAAGCTTTAATAACCTTAAAAACGCAACTTCGAACGTAATAAATAGCATAACTTAATTGTTTTCTTTTAAGCCATTTCAACACAATAATATATACAAAATAGTGTTGTGAGCCAAGTCTCATGCAAAACAAAGGAGAAGTTTTATTTAGTTTAGAGGAGTAAGTGCCAAAGAAACATCAAAAACCTTAAAAACGCGACTTTGAACGTAATATAAAGCATATGACTATTGTTTTCAATTGTAACCATTTCAACACAATAATATATACCAAAATACAATTGTGTGCCAAGTTTTATGCTTAACAAACCAAGTTTGAACGACTTTAAGTGAGTAAGTCCCAAAAAAGCTTTAAAAACCTTGAAAACGCAACGTCACACTTTATTTGAAGTATATGACAATTGTTTTAAATTCTAGCATTTAAACAAAATAATACATACCAAATAGTGTTGTGTGCCAAGTTTCATGCGAATCAAACCAAGTTTCAACGATAATAAGCGCGTAGGTGCCAATAAAGTTTTAAAAAGCCTACAAAACGCAACTTTGTCTGTAATTCCAAGCATATGACTATTTTTCTAAATTCTAAGCATTTTAATACAAAAAAATATACCAAATAGTGTATTGCGCCAAGTTTTATGCCTAATAAACCAAGATTGAACGACTTTAAGTAAGTGCCAAAAAGAGCTTTAAAAACCATATAAACGTAACTTCGAATGTAATAACAAGCATATGACTATTGTTTTAAATTTAGCCATTTCAAAACAATAATATATTGCAAATAGTGTTGTGTGAAAAATTTCACGCCAAAAAAAGCAAGTTTAAACGAGTTTAGAGGACAAAGTGCTAGAATAGCTTTAAAAACCTTAGAAACGCAACTTTGAACGTAATCTCAAGCATTTGACAATGGTTTTCAATTCTAACCATTTCAAAACAATAATATATACCAAATAGTATTGTGTGCCAAGTTTTATCCTTAACAAACCAAGTTTGAACGACTTTAAGCGAGTAAGTACCAAAAAAGCTTTAATAACCTTGAAAACGCAACTTCACATTTAATTTCAAGCATATGACTATTGTTTTAAATTATATCCATTTCAACATAATAATATGTATCAAATATTGTTATGTTCCAAGTTTCATGCCAAACAAACCAAGTATGAACGGCATTAAGCAAGTAATTTCCAAAATAGCTTTAATATCGTTGAACACGCAACGTCGCAATAAATTTTAAGCATATGATTATTGTTTTAAATTCTAACCATTTCAACAAAATAATACATACCAAATACTGTTGTGTGCCAAGTTTCATGCGCAATAAACCAAGTCTAAACGACAACAAGCGAGTAAGTGCCTAAAAAGCTTTTAAAACCTTAAAAACGAAACTTCGAACGTAATATCAAGCATATAACTATTGTTTTCAATTCAACTCATTTCAACACAATAACATATACCAAATACTGTTTTGTGCAAAATTTCATGCCAAACAAAGGAAGTTTGAACGACTTTAAGCGATTAAGTGCTAAAAAATCATTAAAAACCTTAGAAACGCAACTTTGAACGTAATATCAAGCATATGACGATTTTTTAAAATTCTAACCATTTCAACACAATATATATACCAAATAGTGTTTTGTCCCAAGTATTATGCATAACAAACAAAGTTTGAACGACTTTAAGGGCGTAAGAGCCGAAAAAGCTTTATTAACCTTGAAAACGCAACTTTGAACGTATTATCAAGCATATCACAATTGGTCAATTCTAACAATTTCAATACAATAATATATACCAAATAGTATTATGTGCCAAATTTTAAGCTTAACAATCCAAGTTTGAACAAGTTTAAGAGAGTAAGTGCCAAAAAAGCTTTAATAACCTTGAAAACGCAACTTCGCACTTAATTTCAAGCATATGACTATTGTTTTAAATTAAAACTATTTCAACACAATAATATATACAAAATAGTGTTGTGTGCCAGGGTTTCATGCAAAACAAACCAAGTTTGAACGACTTTCAGCGAGTAAGTGCCAAAAAAGCTTAATAACCTTAAAAACGCAACTTCGCAATTAATGTCAAGCATATGACTATTGTTTTCCATTCTAACCATTTCAACAAAATAATACATACCAAATAGTGTTGTGAGCCAAATTTCATGCCAAACAAAAGGAAGTTTGGACGAGTTTAGAGGAGTAAATGCCAAAAAAGCATTAAAACCTTAAAAATGCAACTTAGAATGTAATATAAAGCATATGACTATTGTTTTCAATTCTAACCACTTCAACACAATAATATATACCAAATAGCGTTGTGTGCCAAGTTTTATGCTTAATAAACCAAGTTTGAACGACTTTAAGCGAGTAAGTGCCGAAAAAAGCTTTAATAACCTTAAAAACGCAACTTCGAACGTAATAAATAGCATAACTTAATTGTTTTCTTTTAAGCCATTTCAACACAATAATATATACAAAATAGTGTTGTGAGCCAAGTCTCATGCAAAACAAAGGAGAAGTTTTATTTAGTTTAGAGGAGTAAGTGCCAAAGAAACATCAAAAACCTTAAAAACGCGACTTTGAACGTAATATAAAGCATATGACTATTGTTTTCAATTGTAACCATTTCAACACAATAATATATACCAAATACAATTGTGGTGCCAAGTTTTATGCTTAACAAACCAAGTTTGAACGACTTTAAGTGAGTAAGTCCCAAAAAAGCTTTAAAAACCTTGAAAACGCAACGTCACACTTTATTTGAAGTATATGACAATTGTTTTAAATTCTAGCATTTAAACAAAATAATACATACCAAATAGTGTTGTGTGCCAAGTTTCATGCGAATCAAACCAAGTTTCAACGATAATAAGCGCGTAGGTGCCAATAAAGTTTTAAAAAGCCTACAAAACGCAACTTTGTCTGTAATTCCAAGCATATGACTATTTTTCTAAATTCTAAGCATTTTAATACAAAAAAATATACCAAATAGTGTATTGCGCCAAGTTTTATGCCTAATAAACCAAGATTGAACGACTTTAAGTAAGTGCCAAAAGAGCTTTAAAAACCATATAAACGTAACTTCGAATGTAATAACAAGCATATGACTATTGTTTTAAATTTAGCCATTTCAAAACAATAATATATTGCAAATAGTGTTGTGTGAAAAATTTCACGCCAAAAAAAGCAAGTTTAAACGAGTTTAGAGGACAAAGTGCTAGAATAGCTTTAAAAACCTTAGAAACGCAACTTTGAACGTAATCTCAAGCATTTGACAATGGTTTTCAATTCTAACCATTTCAAAACAATAATATATACCAAATAGTATTGTGTGCCAAGTTTTATCCTTAACAAACCAAGTTTGAACGACTTTAAGCGAGTAAGTACCAAAAAAGCTTTAATAACCTTGAAAACGCAACTTCACATTTAATTTCAAGCATATGACTATTGTTTTAAATTATATCCATTTCAACATAATAATATGTATCAAATATTGTTATGTTCCAAGTTTCATGCCAAACAAACCAAGTATGAACGGCATTAAGCAAGTAATTTCCAAAATAGCTTTAATATCGTTGAACACGCAACGTCGCAATAAATTTTAAGCATATGATTATTGTTTTAAATTCTAACCATTTCAACAAAATAATACATACCAAATACTGTTGTGTGCCAAGTTTCATGCGCAATAAACCAAGTCTAAACGACAACAAGCGAGTAAGTGCCTAAAAAGCTTTTAAAACCTTAAAAACGAAACTTCGAACGTAATATCAAGCATATAACTATTGTTTTCAATTCAACTCATTTCAACACAATAACATATACCAAATACTGTTTTGTGCAAAATTTCATGCCAAACAAAGGAAGTTTGAACGACTTTAAGCGATTAAGTGCTAAAAAATCATTAAAAACCTTAGAAACGCAACTTTGAACGTAATATCAAGCATATGACGATTTTTTAAAATTCTAACCATTTCAACACAATAATATATACCAAATAGTGTTTTGTCCCAAGTATTATGCATAACAAACAAAGTTTGAACGACTTTAAGGGCGTAAGAGCCGAAAAAGCTTTAATAACCTTGAAAACGCAACTTTGAACGTATTATCAAACATATGACAATTGGTCAATTCTAACAATTTCAATACAATAATATATACCAAATAGTATTATGTGCCAAATTTTAAGCTTAACAATCCAAGTTTGAACAAGTTTAAGAGAGTAAGTGCCAAAAAAGCTTTAATAACCTTGAAAACGCAACTTCGCACTTAATTTCAAGCATATGACTATTGTTTTAAATTAAAACTATTTCAACACAATAATATATACAAAATAGTGTTGTGTGCCAGGTTTCATGCAAAACAAACCAAGTTTGAACGACTTTCAGCGAGTAAGTGCCAAAAAAGCTTTAATAACCTTAAAAACGCAACTTCGCAATTAATGTCAAGCATATGACTATTGTTTTCCATTCTAACCATTTCAACAAAATAATACATACCAAATGGTGTTGTGAGCCAAATTTCATGCCAAACAAAAGGAAGTTTGGACGAGTTTAGAGGAGTAAATGCCAAAAAAGCATTAAAACCTTAAAAATGCAACTTAGAATGTAATATAAAGCATATGACTATTGTTTTCAATTCTAACCACTTCAACACAATAATATATACCAAATAGCGTTGTGTGCCAAGTTTTATGCTTAATAAACCAAGTTTGAACGACTTTAAGCGAGTAAGTGCCGAAAAAGCTTTAATAACCTTAAAAACGCAACTTCGAACGTAATAAATAGCATAACTTAATTGTTTTCTTTTAAGCCATTTCAACACAATAATATATACAAAATAGTGTTGTGAGCCAAGTCTCATGCAAAACAAAGGAGAAGTTTTAATTAGTTTAGAGGAGTAAGTGCCAAAGAAACATCAAAAACCTTAAAAACGCGACTTTGAACGTACTATAAAGCATATGACTATTGTTTTCAATTGTAACCATTTCAACACAATAATATATACCAAATACAATTGTGTGCCATGTTTTATGCTTAACAAACCAAGTTTGAACGACTTTAAGTGAGTAAGTCCCAAAAAAGCTTTAAAAACCTTGAAAACGCAACGTCACACTTTATTTGAAGTATATGACAATTGTTTTAAATTCTAGCATTTAAACAAAATAATACATACCAAATAGCGTTGTGTGCCAAGTTTCATGCGAATCAAACCAAGTTTCAACGATAATAAGCGCGTAGGTGCCAATAAAGTTTTAAAAAGCCTACAAAACGCAACTTTGTCTGTAATTCCAAGCATATGACTATTTTTCTAAATTCTAAGCATTTTAATACAAAAAAATATACCACATAGTGTATTGCGCCAAGTTTTATGCCTAATAAACCAAGATTGAACGACTTTAAGTAAGTGCCAAAAGAGCTTTAAAAACCATATAAACGTAACTTCGAATGTAATAACAAGCATATGACTATTGTTTTAAATTTAGCCATTTCAAAACAATAATATATTGCAAATAGTGTTGTGTGAAAAATTTCACGCCAAAAAAAGCAAGTTTAAACGAGTTTAGAGGACAAAGTGCTAGAATAGCTTTAAAAACCTTAGAAACGCAACTTTGAACGTAATCTCAAGCATTTGACAATGGTTTTCAATTCTAACCATTTCAAAACAATAATATATACCAAATAGTATTGTGTGCCAAGTTTTATCCTTAACAAACCAAGTTTGAACGACTTTAAGCGAGTAAGTACCAAAAAAGCTTTAATAACCTTGAAAACGCAACTTCACATTTAATTTCAAGCATATGACTATTGTTTTAAATTATATCCATTTCAACATAATAATATGTATCAAATATTGTTATGTTCCAAGTTTCATGCCAAACAAACCAAGTATGAACGGCTTTAAGCAAGTAATTTCCAAAATAGCTTTAATATCGTTGAACACGCAACGTCGCAATAAATTTTAAGCATATGATTATTGTTTTAAATTCTAACCATTTCAACAAAATAATACATACCAAATACTGTTGTGTGCCAAGTTTCATGCGCAATAAACCAAGTCTAAACGACAACAAGCGAGTAAGTGCCTAAAAAGCTTTTAAAACCTTAAAAACGAAACTTCGAACGTAATATCAAGCATATAACTATTGTTTTCAATTCAACTCATTTCAACACAATAACATATACCAAATACTGTTTTGTGCAAAATTTCATGCCAAACAAAGGAAGTTTGAACGACTTTAAGCGATTAAGTGCTAAAAAATCATTAAAAACCTTAGAAACGCAACTTTGAACGTAATATCAAGCATATGACGATTTTTTAAAATTCTAACCATTTCAACACAATAATATATACCAAATAGTGTTTTGTCCCAAGTATTATGCATAACAAACAAAGTTTGAACGACTTTAAGGGCGTAAGAGCCGAAAAAGCTTTATTAACCTTGAAAACGCAACTTTGAACGTATTATCAAGCATATGACAATTGGTCAATTCTAACAATTTCAATACAATAATATATACCAAATAGTATTATGAGCCAAATTTTATGCTTAACAATCCAAGTTTGAACAACTTTAAGAGAGTAAGTGCCAAAAAAGCTTTAATAACCTTGAAAACGCAACTTCGCACTTAATTTCAAGCATATGACTATTGTTTTAAATTAAAACTATTTCAACACAATAATATATACAAAATAGTGTTGTGTGCCAGGTTTCATGCAAAACAAACCAAGTTTGAACGACTTTCAGCGAGTAAGTGCCAAAAAAGCTTAATAACCTTAAAAACGCAACTTCGCAATTAATGTCAAGCATATGACTATTGTTTTCCATTCTAACCATTTCAACAAAATAATACATACCAAATAGTGTTGTGAGCCAAATTTCATGCCAAACAAAAGGAAGTTTGGACGAGTTTAGAGGATTAAATGCCAAAAAAGCATTAAAACCTTAAAAATGCAACTTAGAATGTAATATAAAGCATATGACTATTGTTTTCAATTCTAACCACTTCAACACAATAATATATACCAAATAGCGTTGTGTGCCAAGTTTTATGCTTAATAAACCAAGTTTGAACGACTTTAAGCGAGTAAGTGCCGAAAAAGCTTTAATAACCTTAAAAACGCAACTTTGAACGTAATAAATAGCATAACTTAATTGTTTTCTTTTAAGCCATTTCAACACAAAAATATAAATAAAATAGTGTTGTGAGCCAAGTCTCATGCAAAACAAAGGAGAAGTTTTAATTAGTTTAGAGGAGTAAGTGCCAAAGAAACATCAAAAACCTTAAAAACGCGACTTTGAACGTAATATAAAGCATATGACTATTGTTTTCAATGCTAACCATTTCAACACAATAATATATATCAAATACAATTGTGTGCCAAGTTTTATGCTTAACAAACCAAGTTTGAACGACTTTAAGTGAGTAAGTCCCAAAAAAGCTTTAAAAACCTTGAAAACGCAACGTCACACTTTATTTGAAGCATATGACAATTGTTTTAAATTCTAGCATTTAAACAAAATAATACATACCAAACAGTGTTGCGTGCCAAGTTTCAAGCGAATCAAACCAAGTTTCAACGATAATAAGCGCGTAGGTGCCAATAAAGTTTTAAAAAGCCTACAAAACGCAACTTTGTCTGTAATTCCAAGCATATGACTATTTTTCTAAATTCTAAGCATTTTAATACAAAAAAATATACCAAATAGTGTATTGCGCCAAGTTTTATGCCTAATAAACCAAGATTGAACGACTTTAAGTAAGTGCCAAAAGAGCTTTAAAAACCATATAAACGTAACTTCGAATGTAATAACAAGCATATGACTGTTGTTTTAAATTTAGCCATTTCAAAACAATAATATATTGCAAATAGTGTTGTGTGAAAAATTTCACGCCAAAAAAAGCAAGTTTAAACGAGTTTAGAGGACAAAGTGCTAGAATAGCTTTAAAAACCTTAGAAACGCAACTTTGAACGTAATCTCAAGCATTTGACAATGGTTTTCAATTCTAACCATTTCAAAACAATAATATATACCAAATAGTATTGTGTGCCAAGTTTTATCCTTAACAAACCAAGTTTGAACGACTTTAAGCGAGTAAGTACCAAAAAAGCTTTAATAACCTTGAAAACGCAACTTCACATTTAATTTCAAGCATATGACTATTGTTTTAAATTATATCCATTTCAACATAATAATATGTATCAAATATTGTTATGTCCAAGTTTCATGCCAAACAAACCAAGTATGAACGGCTTTAAGCAAGTAATTTCCAAAATAGCTTTAATATCGTTGAACACGCAACGTCGCAATAAATTTTAAGCATATGATTATTGTTTTAAATTCTAACCATTTCAACAAAATAATACATACCAAATAGTGTTGTGTGCCAAGTTTCATGCGCAATAAACCAAGTCTAAACGACAACAAGCGAGTAAGTGCCTAAAAAGCTTTTAAAACCTTAAAAACGAAACTTCGAACGTAATATCAAGCATATAACCATTGTTTTCAATTCAACTCATTTCAACACAATAACATATACCAAATACTGTTTTGTGCAAAATTTCATGCCAAACAAAGGAAGTTTGAACGACTTTAAGCGATTAAGTGCTAAAAAATCATTAAAAACCTTAGAAACGCAACTTTGAACGTAATATCAAGTATATGACGATTTTTTAAAATTCTAACCATTTCAACACAATAATATATACCAAATAGTGTTTTGTCCCAAGTATTATGCATAACAAACAAAGTTTGAACGACTTTAAGGGCGTAAGAGCCGAAAAAGCTTTATTAACCTTGAAAACGCAACTTTGAACGTATTATCAAGCATATGACAATTGGTCAATTCTAACAATTTCAATACAATAATATATACCAAATAGTATTATGAGCCAAATTTTATGCTTAACAATCCAAGTTTGAACAACTTTAAGAGAGTAAGTGCCAAAAAAGCTTTAATAACCTTGAAAACGCAACTTCGCACTTAATTTCAAGCATATGACTATTGTTTTAAATTAAAACTATTTCAACACAATAATATATACAAAATAGTGTTGTGTGCCAGGTTTCATGCAAAACAAACCAAGTTTGAACGACTTTCAGCGAGTAAGTGCCAAAAAAGCTTAATAACCTTAAAAACGCAACTTCGCAATTAATGTCAAGCATATGACTATTGTTTTCCATTCTAACCATTTCAACAAAATAATACATACCAAATAGTGTTGTGAGCCAAATTTCATGCCAAACAAAAGGAAGTTTGGACGAGTTTAGAGGATTAAATGCCAAAAAAGCATTAAAACCTTAAAAATGCAACTTAGAATGTAATATAAAGCATATGACTATTGTTTTCAATTCTAACCACTTCAACACAATAATATATACCAAATAGCGTTGTGTGCCAAGTTTTATGCTTAATAAACCAAGTTTGAACGACTTTAAGCGAGTAAGTGCCGAAAAAGCTTTAATAACCTTAAAAACGCAACTTTGAACGTAATAAATAGCATAACTTAATTGTTTTCTTTTAAGCCATTTCAACACAAAAATATAAATAAAATAGTGTTGTGAGCCAAGTCTCATGCAAAACAAAGGAGAAGTTTTAATTAGTTTAGAGGAGTAAGTGCCAAAAAAACATCAAAAACCTTAAAAACGCGACTTTGAACGTAATATAAAGCATATGACTATTGTTTTCAATGCTAACCATTTCAACACAATAATATATATCAAATACAATTGTGTGCCAAGTTTTATGCTTAACAAACCAAGTTTGAACGACTTTAAGTGAGTAAGTCCCAAAAAAGCTTTAAAAACCTTGAAAACGCAACGTCACACTTTATTTGAAGCATATGACAATTGTTTTAAATTCTAGCATTTAAACAAAATAATACATACCAAACAGTGTTGCGTGCCAAGTTTCAAGCGAATCAAACCAAGTTTCAACGATAATAAGCGCGTAGGTGCCAATAAAGTTTTAAAAAGCCTACAAAACGCAACTTTGTCTGTAATTCCAAGCATATGACTATTTTTCTAAATTCTAAGCATTTTAATACAAAAAAATATACCAAATAGTGTATTGCGCCAAGTTTTATGCCTAATAAACCAAGATTGAACGACTTTAAGTAAGTGCCAAAAGAGCTTTAAAAACCATATAAACGTAACTTCGAATGTAATAACAAGCATATGACTATTGTTTTAAATTTAGCCATTTCAAAACAATAATATATTGCAAATAGTGTTGTGTGAAAAATTTCACGCCAAAAAAAGCAAGTTTAAACGAGTTTAGAGGACAAAGTGCTAGAATAGCTTTAAAAACCTTAGAAACGCAACTTTGAACGTAATCTCAAACATTTGACAATGGTTTTCAATTCTAACCATTTCAAAACAATAATATATACCAAATAGTATTGTGTGCCAAGTTTTATCCTTAACAAACCAAGTTTGAACGACTTTAAGCGAGTAAGTACCAAAAAAGCTTTAATAACCTTGAAAACGCAACTTCACATTTAATTTCAAGCATATGACTATTGTTTTAAATTATATCCATTTCAACATAATAATATGTATCAAATATTGTTATGTTCCATGTTTCATGCCAAACAAACCAAGTATGAACGGCTTTAAGCAAGTAATTTCCAAAATAGCTTTAATATCGTTGAACACGCAACGTCGCAATAAATTTTAAGCATATGATTATTGTTTTAAATTCTAACCATTTCAACAAAATAATACATACCAAATAGTGTTGTGTGCCAAGTTTCATGCGCAATAAACCAAGTCTAAACGACAACAAGCGAGTAAGTGCCTAAAAAGCTTTTAAAACCTTAAAAACGAAACTTCGAACGTAATATCAAGCATATAACTATTGTTTTCAATTCAACTCATTTCAACACAATAACATATACCAAATACTGTTTTGTGCAAAATTTCATGCCAAACAAAGGAAGTTTGAACGACTTTAAGCGATTAAGTGCTAAAAAATCATTAAAAACCTTAGAAACGCAACTTTGAACGTAATATCAAGCATATGACGATTTTTTAAAATTCTAACCATTTCAACACAATAATATATACCAAATAGTGTTTTCTCCCAAGTATTATACATAACAAACAAAGTTTGAACGACTTTAAGGGCGTAAGAGCCGAAAAAGCTTTATTAACCTTGAAAACGCAACTTTGAACGTATTATCAAGCATATGACAATTGGTCAATTCTAACAATTTCAATACAATAATATATACCAAATAGTATTATGAGCCAAATTTTATGCTTAACAATCCAAGTTTGAACAACTTTAAGAGAGTAAGTGCCAAAAAAGCTTTAATAACCTTGAAAACGCAACTTCGCACTTAATTTCAAGCATATGACTATTGTTTTAAATTAAATCTATTTCAACACAATAATATATACAAAATAGTGTTGTGTGCCAGGTTTCATGCAAAACAAACCAAGTTTGAACGACTTTCAGCGAGTAAGTGCCAAAAAAGCTTAATAACCTTAAAAACGCAACTTCGCAATTAATGTCAAGCATATGACTATTGTTTTCCATTCTAACCATTTCAACAAAATAATACATACCAAATAGTGTTGTGAGCCAAATTTCATGCCAAACAAAAGGAAGTTTGGACGAGTTTAGAGGATTAAATGCCAAAAAAGCATTAAAACCTTAAAAATGCAACTTAGAATGTAATATAAAGCATATGACTATTGTTTTCAATTCTAACCACTTCAACACAATAATATATACCAAATAGCGTTGTGTGCCAAGTTTTTTGCTTAATAAACCAAGTTTGAACGACTTTAAGCGAGTAAGTGCCGAAAAAGCTTTAATAACCTTAAAAACGCAACTTTGAACGTAATAAATAGCATAACTTAATTGTTTTCTTTTAAGCCATTTCAACACAAAAATATAAATAAAATAGTGTTGTGAGCCAAGTCTCATGCAAAACAAAGGAGAAGTTTTAATTAGTTTAGAGGAGTAAGTGCCAAAGAAACATCAAAAACCTTAAAAACGCGACTTTGAACGTAATATAAAGCATATGACTATTGTTTTCAATGCTAACCATTTCAACACAATAATATATATCAAATACAATTGTGTGCCAAGTTTTATGCTTAACAAACCAACTTTGAACGACTTTATGTGAGTAGGTCCCAAAAAAGCTTTAAAAACCTTGAAAACGCAACGTCACACTTTATTTGAAACATATGACAATTGTTTTAAATTCTAGCATTTAAACAAAATAATACATACCAAACAGTGTTGCGTGCCAAGTTTCATGCGAATCAAACCAAGTTTCAACGATAATAAGCGCGTAGGTGCCAATAAAGTTTTAAAAAGCCTACAAAACGCAACTTTGTCTGTAATTCCAAGCATATGACTATTTTTCTAAATTCTAAGCATTTTAATACAACAAAATATACCAAATAGTGTATTGCGCCAAGTTTTATGCCTAATAAACCAAGATTGAACGACTTTAAGTAAGTGCCAAAAGAGCTTTAAAAACCATATAAACGTAACTTCGAATGTAATAACAAGCATATGACTATTGTTTTAAATTTAGCCATTTCAAAACAATAATATATTGCAAATAGTGTTGTGTGAAAAATTTCACGCCAAAAAAAGCAAGTTTAAACGAGTTTAGAGGACAAAGTGCTAGAATAGCTTTAAAAACCTTAGAAACGCAACTTTGAACGTAATCTCAAGCATTTGACAATGGTTTTCAATTCTAACCATTTCAAAACAATAATATATACCAAATAGTATTGTGTGCCAAGTTTTATCCTTAACAAACCAAGTTTGAACGACTTTAAGCGAGTAAGTACCAAAAAAGCTTTAATAACCTTGAAAACGCAACTTCACATTTAATTTCAAGCATATGACTATTGTTTTAAATTATATCCATTTCAACATAATAATATGTATCAAATATTGTTATGTCCAAGTTTCATGCCAAACAAACCAAGTATGAACGGCTTTAAGCAAGTAATTTCCAAAATAGCTTTAATATCGTTGAACACGCAACGTCGCAATAAATTTTAAGCATATGATTATTGTTTTAAATTCTAACCATTTCAACAAAATAATACATACCAAATAGTGTTGTGTGCCAAGTTTCATGCGCAATAAACCAAGTCTAAACGACAACAAGCGAGTAAGTGCCTAAAAAGCTTTTAAAACCTTAAAAACGAAACTTCGAACGTAATATCAAGCATATAACTATTGTTTTCAATTCAACTCATTTCAACACAATAACATATACCAAATACTGTTTTGTGCAAAATTTCATGCCAAACAAAGGAAGTTTGAACGGCTTTACGCGATTAAGTGCTAAAAAATCATTAAAAACCTTAGAAACGCAACTTTGAACGTAATATGAAGCATATGACGATTGTTTAAAATTCTAACAATTTCAATACCATAATATATACCAAAAAGTATTATGTGCCAAATTTTATACTTAAGAATCCAAGTTTGAACGAGTTTAAGAGAGTAAGTGCCAAAAAAGCTTAGTAACCTTGAAAACGTAACTTCGCACTTAATTTCAAGCATATGACTATTGTTTTAAATTAAAACTATTTCAACACAATAATATATACAAAATAGTGTTGTGTGCCAGGTTTCATGCAAAAAAAACCAAGTTTGAACAACTTTAAGCGAGTAAGTGCCAAAAAAGCTTTAATAACCTTAAAAACGCAACTTCGCAATTAATGTCAAGCATATGACTATTGTTTTCCATTCTAACCATTTCAATAAAATAATACATACCAAATAGTGTTGTGAGCCAAATTTCATGCCAAACAAAGGAATTTTGGACGAGGTTAGAGGAGTAAATGCCAAAAAAGCATTAAGAACCTTAAAAATGCAACTTAGAATGTAATATAAAGCATATGACTATTGTATTCAATTCTAACCACTTCAACACAATAATATATACCAAATAGTGTTGTGTGCCAAGTTTTATGCTTAATAAACCAAGTTTGAACGACTTTAAGCGAGTAAGTGCCGAAAAAGCTTTAATAACCTTAAAAACGCAACTTTGAGCGTAATAACAAGCATAACTCAATTGTTTTCATTTAAGCCATTTCAACACAATAATATATACAATATAGTGTTGTGAGCCAAGTCTCACGCCAAACAAAGGAGAAGTTTTAATGAGTTTAAAGGAGTAAGTGCCAAAAAAGCATTAAAAACCTTAAAAACGCGACTTTGAACGTAATATAAAGCATATGACTATTGTTTTCAATGCTAACCATTTAAACACAATAATATATACCAAATAAAATTGTGTGGCAAGTTTTATGATTAATAAACCAAGTTTGAACGACTTTAAGCGAGTAAGTCCCAAAAAAGCTTTAAAAACTTTTAAAACGCAACGACACACTTTATTTGAAGCATATGACAATTGTTTTAAATTCTAGCATTTGAACAAAATAATACATACCAAATAGTGTTGTGTGCCAAGTTTCATGCGAATCAAACCAAGGTTAAACGATAATAAGCGTGTACGTGCCAATAAAGTTTAAAAAACCCTACAAAACGCAACTTTGTCTGTAATTCCAAGCATATGACTATTTTTCTAAAATCTAAGCATTTTAATACAACAAAATATACCAAATAGTGTTTTGCGCCAAGTTTTATGCCTAATAAACCAAGATTGAACGACTTTAAGCTAATAAGTGCCCAAAAAGCTTTAAAAACCATAAACACGTAACTTCGAATGTAATAACAAGCATATGACTATTGTTTTAAATTTAGCCATTTCAAAACAATAATATATACCAATTAGTGTTGTGTGCAAAATTTCACGCCAAAAATAGCTTGTTTGAACAAGTTTAGAGGACAAAGTGCTAGAATAGCTTTAAAAACCTTAAAAACGCAACCTTGAACGTATTCTCAAGAATATGACAATGGTTTTCAATTCTAACCATTTCAAAACAATAATATATACACCAAATAGTATTGTGTGCCAAGTTTTATCCTTAACAAACCAAGTTTGAACGACTTTAAGCGAGAAAGTACCAAAAAAGCTTTAATAACCTTAAAAACGCAACTTCACATTTAATTTGAAGCATATGACTATTGTTTTAAATTATAACCATTTCAACACGATAATATGTATCAAATATTGTTATGTGCCAAGTTTCATGCCAAACAAACCAAGTATGAACGACTTTAAGCAAGTAATTTCCAAAATAGCTTTAATATCCTTGCACACGCAACGTCGCAATAAATTTAAAGCATATGACTATGGTTTTAAATTCTAACCATTTCAACAAAATAATACATACCAAATAGTGTTGTGTGCCAAGTTTCATGCGCAATAAACCAAGTCTAAACGACAACAAGCGAGTAAGTGCCTAAAAAGCTTTTAAAACCTTAAAAACGAAACTTCGAACGTAATATCAAGCATATAACTATTGTTTTCAATTCAACTCATTTCAACACAATAACATATACCAAATACTGTTTTGTGCAAAATTTCATGCCAAACAAAGGAAGTTTGAACGGCTTTAAGCGAGTAAGCTCTAAAAAATCATTAAAAACCTCAGAAACGCAACTTTGAACGTAATATCAAGCATATGACGATTGTTTAAATTTCTAACCATTTCAAAACAATAATATATACCAAATAGTGCCGAAAAAGTATTATGTGCCGAAAAAGCTTTAATAACCTTAAAAACGCAACTTTGAACGTAATATCAAGCATTTGACAATTGGTCAATTCTAACAATTTCAATACAATAATATATACCAAAAAGTGTTATGTGCCAAACTTTATGCTTAACAATCCAAGTTTGAACGAGTTTAAGAGAATAAGTGCCAAAAAAGATTTAATAACCTTGAAAACGCAACTTCGCACTTAATTTTAAACATATGACTATTGTTTTAAATTAAAACTATTTCAACACAATAATATATACAAAATAGTGTTGTGTGCCAGGTTTCATGCAAAACAAACCAAGTTTGAACGACTTTAAGCGAGTAAGTGCCAAAAAGGCTTTAATAACCTTAAAAACGCAACTTCGCAATTAATGTCAAGCATATGACTATTGTTTTCCATTCTAACCATTTCAACAAAATAATACATACCAAATAGTGTTGCTAGCCAAATTTCATGCCAAACAAAGGAAGTTTGGACGAGTTTAGAGGAGTAAATGCCAAAAAAGCATTAAGAACCTTAAAAATGCAACTTAGAATGTAATATAAAGCATATGACTATTGTTTTCAATTCTAACCACTTCAACACAATAATATATACCAAATAACGTTGTGTGCCAAGTTTTATGCTTAATAAAACAAGTTTGAACGACTTTAAGCGAGTAAGTGCCGAAAAAGCTTTAATAACCTTAAATACGCAACTTTGAGCGTAATAACAAGCATAACTCAATTGTTTTCATTTAAGCCATTTCAACACAATAATATTTACAAAATAGTGTTGTGAGCCAAGTCTCACGCCAAACGAAGGAGAAGTTTTAATGAGTTTAAAGGAGTAAGTGCCAAAAAAGCATTAAAAACCTTAAAAACGCAACTTTGAACGTAATATAAAGCATATGACTATTGTTTTCAATGCTAACCATTTCAACACAATAATATATACCAAATACAATTGTGTTCCAAGTTTTATGATTAACAAACCAAGTTTGAACGACTTTAAGCGAGTAAGTCCCAAAAAAGCTTTAAAAACCTTTAAAACGCAACGTCACACTTTATTTGAAGCATATGACAATTGTTTTAATTTCTAGCATTTAAACAAAATAATACATACCAATTAGTGTTGTGTGCGAAGTTTCATGCGAATCAAACCTAGTTTAAACGATAATAAGCGCGTACGTGCCAATAAAGTTTAAAAAAGCCTACAAAACGCAACTTTGTCTGTAATTCCAAGCATATGACTATTTTTCTAAATTCTAAGCATTTTAATACAAAAAAATATACCAAATAGTGTATTGCGCCAAGTTTTATGCCTAATAAACCAAGATTGAACGACTTTAAGCTAATAAGTGCCCAAAAAGCTTTAAAAACCATAAAAACGTAACTTCGAATGTAATAACAAGCATATGACTATTGTTTTAAATTTAGCAATTTCAAAACAATAATATATACCAAATAGTGTGGTGTGCAAAAATCACGCCAAAAAAAGCAAGTTTGAACGAGTTTAGATGACAAAGTGCTACAATAGCTTTAAAAACCTTAAAAACGCAACTTTGAACGTAATCTCAAGCATATGACAATAGTTATCAATTCTAACCATTTCAAAGCAATAATATATACCAAATAATATTGTGTGCCAAGTTTTATCCTTAACAAACCAAGTTTGAACGACTTTAAGCGAGTAAGTAGCAAAAAGCTTTAATAACCCTAAAAACGCAACTTCACATTTAATTTCAAGCATATGACTATTGTTTTAAATGACAACCATTTCAACACAATAATATGTATCAAATATTGTTATGTGCCAAGTTTCATGCCAAACAAACCAAGTATGAACTATTTTAAGCAAGTAATTTTCAAAATAGCTTTAATATCCTTGAACACGCAACGTCGCAATAAATTTTAAGCATATGACTATGGTTTTAAATTCTAACCGTTTCAACAAAATAATACATACCAAATAGTGCTGTGTGTCAAGTTTCATGCGCAATAAACCAAGTCTAAACGACAACAAGCGAGTAAGTGCCTAAAAAGCTTTTAAAACTTTAAAAACAAAACTTCGAACGTGATATCAAGCATATGACTATTTTTGTCAATTCAACTCATTTCAACACAATAACATATACCAAATACTATTTTGTGCAAAATTGCATGCCAAACAAAGGAAGTTTGAACGGCTTTAAGCGAGTAAGTGCTAAAAAATCATTAAAAACCTTAGAAACGCAACTTTGATCGTAATATCAAGCATATGAAGATTGTTTAAAATCCTAACCATTTCAACACAATAATATATACCAAATAGTGTTTTGTCCCTAGTATTATGCATAATAAACAAAGTTTGAACGACTTTAAGGGTGTAAGTGCCGAAAAAGCTTTAATAATCTTGAAAACGCAACTTTGAACGTAATATCAAGCACATGACAATTGGTCAATTCTAACAATTTAAATACAATAATATATACAAAATAGTATTATGTGCCAAATTTTATGCATAACAATCCAAGTTTGAACGAGTTTAAGAGAGTAAGTGCCAAAAAAGATTTAATAACCTTGAAAACGCAACTTCGCACTTAATTTCAAGCATATGAATATTGTTTTAAATTAAAACTATTTCAACACAATAATATATACAAAATAGTGCTGGGTGCCAGGTTTCATGCAAAATAAACCAAGTTGGAACGACTTTAAGCGAGTAAGTGCCAAAAAAGCTTTAGTAACCTTAAAAACGCAACTTCGCAATTAATGTCAAGCATATGACTATTGTTTTCCATTCTAACCATTTCAACAAAACAATACAAACCAAATAGTGTTGTGAGCCAAACTTCATGCCAAACAAAGGAAGTTTGGACGAGTTTAGAGGAGTAAATGCCAAAAAAGCATTAAGAACCTAAAAAATGCAACTTACAATGTAATATAAAGCATATGACTATTGTTTTCAATTGTAACCACTTCAACACAATGATATATACCAAATAGCGTTGTGAACCAAGTTTTGTGCTTAATAAACCAAGTTTGAACGACTTTAAGCGAGTAAGTGCCGAAAAAGCTTTAATAACCTTAAAAACGCAACTTTGAACGTAATAACAAGCATAACTCAATTGTTTTCATTTAAACCATTTCAACACATTAATATATAAAAAATAGTGTTGTGAGCCATGTCTCACGCCAAACAAAGAAGAAGTTTTAACGAGTTTAAAGGAGTAAGTGCCAAAAAAGCATTAAAAACCTTAAAAATGCGACTTTGAACGTAATATAAAGCATATGACTATTGTTTTCAATTCTAACCATGTCAACACAATAATATATACCAAATACAATTGTGTGCCTGGTTTTATGCACAACAAACCAAGTTTGAACGACTTTAAGCGAGTAAGTGCCAAAAAAGCATTAATAACCTGAAAAACGCAACTTCGCAATTAATGTCAAGCATATGACTATTTTTTTCCATTCTAACATTTCAACAAAATAATACAAACCAAATAGTGTTGTGAGCCAAATTTTATGCTAAACAAAAGAAGTTTGGACGAGTTTAGAGGAGTAAATGCCAAAAAAGCATTAAGAACCTTAAAAATGCAACTTAGAATGTAATATAAAGCATATGACTATTGTTTTCAATTCTGACCACTTCAACACAATAATATATACCAAATAGCGTTGTGTGCCAAGTTTTATGCTTAATAAACAAAGTTTGAATGACTTTAAGCGAGTAAGCGCCGAAAAAGCTTTAATAACCTTAAAAACGCAACTTTGAACGTAATAACAAGCATAGCTAAATTGTATTCATTTAAGCCATTTCAACGCAATAATATATACCAAATAGTGTTGTGAGCCATGTCTCATGCCAAACAAAGGAGAAGTTTTATGAGTTTAGAGGAGTAAGTGCCAAAAAAGCATTAAAAACCTTAACAACGCGACTTTGAACATAATTTAAAGCATAGAACAATTGTTTACAATTCTAAAAATTTCAACACAATAATATATACCAAATACAATTGTGTGCCAAGTTTTATGCTTAACAAACCAAGTTTGAACGACTTTAAGCGAGTAAGTCCCAAAAAAGCGTTAAAAACCTTGAGAACGCAACGTCGCACTTTATTTGAAACATATGACTATTGTTTTAAATTCTAGCGTTTAAACAAAATAATACATACCAATTAGTGTTGTGTGCCAAGTTTGATGCGAATCAAACCAAGTTTCAACGATAATAAGCGCGTACGTGCCAATAAAGTTTAAAAAAGACTACAAAACGCAACTTTGTCTGTAATTCTAAGCATATGACTATTGTTCTAAATTCTAACCATTTTAATACTACAAAATATACCAAATAGAGTTTTGCGCCAAGTTTTATGCCTAATAAACAAAGATTGAACGACTTTAAGCTAATAAGTGCCAAAAAAGCTTTAAAAACCATAAAAACGTAACTTCGAATGTAATAACAAGCATATGACAATTGTTTTAAATTTAGCCATTTCAAAACAATAATATATAAAAAATAGTGTTGTGTGCAAAATTTCACGCCAAGAAAAGCAAATTTGAACGAGTTTAGAGGACAAAGTGCTAGAATAGCTTTAAAAACCTTAAAAAGGCAACTTTGAACGTAATCTCAAGCATATGACAATGGTTTTCAATTCTAACCATTTCAAAACAATAATATATACCAAATAGTATTGTGTGCCATGTTTTATACTTAACAAACCAAGTTTGAACGACTTTAAACGAGTAAGTACCAAAAAAGCTTTAAAAACCTTGAAAACGCAACTTCACATTTAATTTCAAGCATATGACTATTGTTTTAAATTATAACCATTTCAACACAATAATATGTATCAAATATAGTTATGTTCCAAGTGTCATGCCAAACAAACCAAGTATGAACGACTTTAAGCAAGTAATTTCCAAAATAGCTTTAATATCCTTGAACACGCAACGTCGCAATAAATTTTAAGCATATGACTATGGTTTTAAATTCTAAACATTTCAACAAAATAATACATACCAAATAGTGTTGTGTGCCAAGTTTCATGCGCAATAAACAAAGTCTAAACGATAACAAGCGAGTAAGTGCCTAAAAAGCTTTTAAAACCTTAAAAACGAAACTTCGAACGTAATATCAAGCATATAACTATTGTTTTCAATTCAACTCATTTCAACACAATAACATATACCAAATACTGTTTTGTGCAAAATTTCATGCCAAACAAAGGAAGTTTGAACGGCTTTAAGCGAGTAAGTGCTAAAAAATCATTAAAAACCATAGAAACGCAACTTTGAACGTAATATCAAGCATATGACAATTGGTCAGTTCTAACAATTTCAATACAATAATATAAACCAAATAGTATTATGTGCCAAATTTTCTGCTTAACAATCCAAGTTTGAACGAGTTTAAGAGAGTAAGTGCCAAAAAAGCTTTAATAACCTTGAAAACGCAACTTCGCACTTAATTTCAAGCATATGACTATTTTTTTACATTTAAACTATTTCAACACAATAATATATACAAAATAGTGTTGTGTGCCAGGTTTCATGCAAAACAAACCAAGTTTGAACGACTTTAAGCGAGTAAGTACCAAAAAAGCTTTAATAACCTTAAAAACGCAACTTCGCAATTAATGTCAAGCATCTAACTATTGTTTTCCATTCTAACCATTTCAACAAAATAATACCAACCAAATAGTGTTGTGAGCCAAATTTTATTGGACGAGTTTAGAGGAGTAAATGCCAAAAAAGCATTAAGAAACTTTAAAATGCAACTTGGAATGTAATATATAAAGCATATGACTATTGTTTTCAATTCTAACCGCTTCAACACAATAATATATACCAAATAGCATTGTGTGCCAAGTTTTATGCTTAATAAACCAAGTTTGAACGACTTTAAGCGAATAAGTGCCGAAAAAGCTTTAATAATGTTAAAAACGCAACTTTGAACGTAATAACAAGCATAGCTAAGCCATTTCAATTAAGTCTCATGCCAAACACAAGAGAAGTTTTAATGAGTTTAGAGGAGTAAGTGCCAAAAAAGAATTAAAAACCTTAAAAGCGCGACTTTGAACGTAATATAAAGCATATGACTATTGTTTACAATTCTAAAAATTTCAACACAATAATATATACCAAATACAATTGTGTGCCAAGTTTTATGCTTAACAAACCAAGTTTGAACGACTTTAAGCGAGTAAGTCCCAAAAAAGCTTTAAAAACCTTGAAAACGCAACGTTGCACTTTATTTGAAACATATGACTATTGTTTTAAATTTTAGCGTTTAAACAAAATAATACATACCAAATAGTGTTGTGTGCCAAGTTTCATGCGAATCAAACCAAGTTTCAACGATAATAAGCGTGTACTTGCCAATTAAGTTTAAAAAAGCCTACAAAACGCAACTTTGTCTGTAATTCCAAGCATATGACTATTGTTCTAAATTCTAACCATTTTAATACAACAAAATATACCAAATAGTGTTTTGCGCCAAGTTTTATGCCTAATAAACCAAGATTGAACGACTTTAAGCTAATAAGTGCCAAAAGAGCTTTAAAAACCATAAAAACGTAACTTCGAATATAATAACAAGCATATGACTATTGTTTTAAATTTAGCCATTTCAAAACAATAATATATACCAAATAGTGTTGTGTGCAAAATTTCACGCCAAAAAAAGAAAGTTTGAGCGAGTTTAGAGGACAAAGTGCTAGAATAGCTTTAAAAAACTTAAAAAAGCAACTTTGAACGTAATCTGTAGCATATGACAATGGTTTTTAATTCTAACCATTTCAAAAAAATAATATATGCCAAATAGTATTGTGTGCCAAGTTTTATCCTTAACAAACCACGTTTGAATGACTTTAAGCGAGTAAGTACCAAAAAAGCTTTAATAACCTTGAAAACGCAACTTCATTTTTAATTTCAAGCATATGACTGTTGTTTTAAATTATAACCATCTCAACACAATAATATGTATCAAATATTGTTATGTGCCAAGTTTCATACCAAACAAACCAAGTATGAACGACTTTAAGCAAGTAATTTCCAAAATAGCTTTAATATCCTTGAACATGCAACGTCGCAATAAATTTTAAGCATATCACTATGGTTTTAATTTCTAACCATTTCAACAAAATAATACATACCAAATAGTGCTGTGTGCCAAGTTTCATGCGCAATAAACCAAGTCTAAACGACAATAAGCGAGTAAGTGCCTAAAAAGCTTTTAAAACCTTAAAAACGAAACTTCGAACGTAATATCAAGCATATAACTATTGTTTTCAATTCAACTCATTTCAACACAATAACATATACCAAATACTGTTTTGTGCAAAATTTCATGCCGAACAAAGGAAGTTTGAACGGCTTTAAGCGAGTAATTGCTAAAAAATCATTAAAAACCTTAGAAACGCAACTTTGAACGTAATATCAAGCATATGACGATTGTTTAAAATTCTAACCATTTCAACACAATAATATATACCAAATAGTGTTTTGTCCCAAGTATTATGCATAACAAACAAAGTTTGAACGACTTTAAGGGAATAAGTGCCGAAAAAGCTTTAATAACCTTGAAAACGCAACTTTGAACGTAATATCAAGCATATGTCTATGGTTTTCAAATCTAATTATTTCAACACAATAATATATACCAAATAGTATTGTGTGCCGAGTTTCATGCCAATTAAACCAAGATTTAATGACTTTAAGAGAGTAAGTGCCATAAAAGCTTTAAAAACATTAAAAACGTAACATGGAATTTAATAACAAGCATATGACTATTGTTTTCATTTTAGCCATTTGAACAACATAATCTATACCAGATAGAGTTGTGTGCCAAATTTCATGCCAAACAAATGAATTTTAAACGAGTTTAGAGGAGTAAGTTCCAAAAACGCACTAAAAACCTTCAAAACGCAACTTAAAACATATTATCAAGCATTTGACAATTGTTTTCAATTCTAACCATTTCAACAAAATAATATATACCAAATAGTATTGTGTGCCAAGTTTTATGATTAGCAAACCATGTTTGAACGACTTTAAACGAGTAAGTGCCAAAAAAACTTTAATTACCTTAAAAATGCAACTTTGCACTTAATAACAAGCATATCACTATTGTATTCACTTAAGCCATTTCAGCACAATAATATCTACTAAATAGTGTTGTGTGCAAAAATTCATGCAAAACAAAGGAAGTTTGAACGAGTTTAGAGGAGTAAGTGCCAAAAGAGCTTTAAAAACATTAAAATCGCAACTTTGAACTTAATATCATCCATATGATTATTGTTTTCTTTTCTAACCATTTCAACACAATAATATATACCAAATAGTATTGTGTGCCAAATTTCATGCCAAACAAAGGAAGTTTGAACGAGTTTAGAGGAGCAAGTGTCAAAAAAGCATTAAAAAGCATATGACTATTGTTCTCAATTCTAACTATTTCAACACATTAATATATACCAAATAGTATTGTGTGCCAAGGTTTATGCTAAATAAACTAAGTTTGAACGACATTAAACGAGTAAGTGCCATAAAACCTTTAATAACCTTGAAAACGTAACTTCGCATTGTTGAAATGGTTAGAATTTTAAACAATAGTCATATGCTTGATATTACGTTCAAAGTTGCGTTTCTATGATTTTTAATGATGTTTTAGCACTTACTCGCTTAAAGTCGTTCAAACTTCCTTTGTTTGGCATGAAATTTGGCACAAAACAGTATTTGGAATATGTTATTGTGTTGAAATGGGTTGAATTGAAAACAATAGTTTTATGCTTGATATTACGTTCAAACTTACTCGCTTAAGGTTTTAAAAGCTTTTTAGGCACTTACTCGCTTGTTGTCGTTTAAACTTTGTTTATTGTGCATGAAACTTGGCACACAACACTATTTGGTATGCGTGTTCAAGGATATTAAAGGTTTTTTGGAAATTACCCAATTGATTTAGTATTCTCAGCATGAACCTCTATAAAAATAGTTTCTTCTTTTGATGAAGCCTCATGTATGAATTTTGGATTAACTGTGGAATTCATTAATCTAAAATAAACACGGAAAACAATTGCAAAATTTCTAACAAACTCTTTAAATTTATTATTTAAAATTTGAATATCTAAAATTAATGAAGATAAAATTAATGGGTCTTCAAGATCTACTGTAAAGTTTGGAAAACAATTGAAATATATTGGGCCATTACAGATATTAGTTTGAATCATAGCCAAAACAGAATCTTTATAATTATTAAGTCGATCGTCTTTGAGAGCTAGGAAAATTGGACAATCAACTCCTTTATGAACTAATGGTTTTATTCCTATTTGAACAAGGCCAAAATGAATAAATCTAAATCTGTGTTTGAGGTAAGCTTTAATGTTGGATTCTGAAAGTAAATGCATAGTTTCAGATTCTTTTTGAATTCTTCTGGTCTATTCATGAGTTTTGATGCTAAATGCAGTCTTAAAATCAGTAATGCATATATGATAAATTTTAGTAAGATTTTGTTTTGGAATTTCCCAATTTGAAAAGTCTTTTTCTATATGAACTTCACTACTTTGAATTATATTATTAGGTGATCCTAAACTAATAGCTTTTCTTAACCAGTTTGCCCTTAATAAATTAAATGTTGCATAAACTAAATATGACTGAATTGAATGGGAACAGTGGGACCACCTAACTGGGAACACCAAGACTTAAAATGGCTTACCAACAACTTAATTAGGCTGACCAAGCACCTTACCAACACTCAATACAGATGCAATTTAAGAAGTGCACAATTAATCAATTTAATAACTTACTGGCTCTGATACCAATAGGGTGTACAGGATCGATTGAGAAATAATTTATTAATTTTGTGGATATAAATTTTATAATATTATTAATAATAAGATAAGTAAAGAAAGATAGATTTATTTGAGATAAGACTTAAACAAAAGAAAATTACAAGATGCTTTCTTTCGAGAGCTAAACACTTAATTTATACACAAAGGAAGAGATAAGATGTAATCTGCTCTTCCAATTAGAAAATAAAGAGAAAAAAGTAAATAGTGCAAACATAATTATTAAAGCTACACTATAACACTGTAGAAGATGCTTTGAATTACTATTGAAGATGCTTTACTGTTGAAGATGCTTTGAATTACTATTGGAGATGCTTTACTGTTGAAGATGCTTTGAATTACTGTTTGAGATGCTTTTGATTACGTCATTGCTTACGTTTGTGCTTCCGGATGAATATATTTGAGTTGTTGAACATTTGAATTGAACTTTTGTGAACTCAATATTAAAAGTCATATGGATCTTGAGCAAATGGGCCACCAAATGTTGGATCATAAGACTCATTTGAGAACTCCGATAAAATCTCATCAGAGGACTCTTCTGATAATATTTTCTTTGCATATTGTGGATCTTCAAGAATCTTTTTGAGAATGGCTTTCTGGACTTTAGATAATGATTCTGAATTTAGACTTTCTACTTTGGAGTTTTTATTGTGTTGAGGAGAGTTTGAATTTGATGTTGCTTTTGAGGGTGAAGGTTTATTGGTGGTTGATGGAGATTGGTATTCCATTTTTATACCGGTTTGAAAAAAAGAGATAACATTTTTTGTTGAACAAATTTCTAAGGTAAATTTGTCCGACCACTTAATTTTGATTCTCTTATTAATGAATATGGATATGGATGTGGAAGGTGTTGTTTGAGACAGTAACTCCAACATAGAATCCATGGAATTTTAAATTCTGCATGGAACATGATTGGAGTTTCATAGGCTTGATAATTTGAATTGGCAACAAAAGTTGTGAAACCCTCATTGCATTCTTTTGGATAAATTTGAGGAGTTGGTCCAAATAAATACCACCAATGATAAAACCACATGGGACATTTCTTTGGACAATATTTGTCAAATATAAAAAACCATGAATGATCAAATGGTCTGAATAAAAATGCTATATACCAGGCCATTTTGTAATCATAGTATGAGTAATTTTGTGGGAAAAATCTTTTTGAAAAAATTCGTTTTGCATAAGGGTGTCCCCATTCTGCAGAAGAAATAATTTTCTTAAAAATACATTTTGAATAAAATATTTTTTCTGAAGAATCATTGATATGTTGGATTTCAACAGAGTTTGAATCTACTAAAATAAATTCATAAAACCTTTGAGTTTTAAAACGATTTTTAGGTATCCATTCGCAACCCTTTGGAAAAGTTTTCTGATTGATTGAATGAATAATTTGTGGGCTTTGAGGAATTGTAAAATTAGTGAGATATACATTTTCTATTACGGTTTTTGTAATGTATGCAAATTTGGTAAAGCCTTGTGTTGGTATTTTTATAGTTGGTTCTTTTTGTTTTGAATTTGGAATAATATTTTGTGAAGTAGGCTCTTGAACAATTTGTGAATATGGAAGTGGCGGAAAATCACTTAGTTGAGTAAATTTGTTTGAAATGGATAGAGTAGTTTGAAGATTTTTGGAGGATGAAATTTTATTTTGTTCTGTTTTGTTTGATTTTGGATCTGGTTCCATTTCGTAATCATCTGAACTCTGGAACACTTTGAGTTTTTCTTCCTGATTCTTCTTCCTTGGCATTATGATGTCTCTGTAGAAATTCTCTGGTTAAGAAATCAGGGAGAGAGTTACTTTCGCCTCTAATATGTTCTATTTGAAAATCAAATACTGATAAAATTGCTTGCCATCTTGCAAAAATTTGTTTAGAAACAATGTTTTTGACATCCTTTTCTAGAACCTCTTTTGCAGATTTGCAGTCGATCCTTATCAAAAATTTTTTGTTGTAGAGATCATCTTGAAATTTTGAAACGCATAGTACTATAGATAAAATTTCCATTTTAATGGTAGAATAATTTTTTTCAGGTCCGAGTCAGAGACCTGAATGAAATCTAACTAATTGTTCTTTTGTATCTATTATTTGTTTTAATATGCCACCATATCCTATTACTGACGCATCTGTTTCTACTATCATGAATGCAGATGGATCTGGAATGCCTAGACATGGATGTGATTTGATTTTTTGTTTTAATTCAATAATAGTCTTAGTATGAATTTCTGACCAGGGAGGCGGATTTTTTTCAAGTCTTTGAAAGAAGGGCATGCAAATTTGTCTGAGCTTTGGGAAAAAATCTGATATATAATTTAGACATCCCAAAAATCTTTCTAACTGGGTTTTGTCTTTAATTTCGTTAGGGAATTTTTCTGCAAATTCTAGAGACCTTGTAATTGGCTTGATTGTTCCTTTATAAATGTCATGTCCCAAAAATCTAATTTTTGTTTGAAATAATTTCATTTTAGTGGCAGAAACTACTAAACCTTTTTTTTCAACTATGTTTAGAAATATATGTAAATGTTTGAAATGTTGATCATTATCATGAGAAAAAATTAAAACATCATCTATATAAACAATTATGAATGAAGAAAATTGATTAAAAATATCATTCATTATATGTTGAAATTCAAAAGAGGCATTTTTAAGTCCAAAAGGCATTACATTCCACTCATAATGTCCAAATGGTACCGTGAATGCAGTTTTATACCTACTCTAGCAATTTGTATTTGCCAGAAACCAGATTTCATGTCAAATTTTGAAAATATTTTGGCTTTATATAAGCGATTAATTAAATCTCTTTTATTTGGGATCGGATATCTTATCCATTGAAGAACTTTGTTTAAAGGTTTGTAATTAATAACTAATCTAGGAACTCCTCTTTCTTTTTCTGCTGCATTCAAAACATAAAATGCTGCATAGCTCCAAGGAGATTTGAATGGAGTTATTAATTTTTTATCTAAAAGAGTTTGAATTTCTTTCTTGCAGATTTCAAGATGCGCAGAATTCAATTGGATAGGTCTAGCTTTTGTAGGAATATTTTTTTCAGAGAAATCCTTTGCATATGGCAATGTGACAATATGCCTTTTTCTATCCCAAAAGGCATTTGGAATATCAGCACAAACTTATGATTTAAAAATATTTTCTAAATTAAACAATTTATGTTGCAATTTTGATTGTTGTAATTGTTCTTCAATCCTTTGAAAAGAAATTTCATCTTTTAAAGAGGAAATTTGAAATTCTTTTTGCTTTATTAAATTTATACTTTGTATTACTGAAGAATTTTGTAATAAATTAATATTTTTTTTTTGTAACATTGGACTTAAAAAAGGAAATAATAATTGTTTCCCTAAAATTCTTGTATGAACACCTTTGTCATCAACCCAAAAAGGATAAATTTGTGTTAAAAAGGGGGTACCTAATATTATTTCTTCCTTAATATCATTAATAATAATGAAAGTATTAGTAAAACTATAATTTTCATTTATGATCTTCCCTTTTGAAATTTTATATTTAATATCCATGGGTGAACTATTTGCACTGTATAACCAAGTTTTTGTTTTTTCATAAAATTTTGTTGGGACTAATCCTTCCCTTAAGCAGTTCTGATCCGCTCCCCTATCAATTAAAGCTATATAAGTTTTTTGAAAATCTCTGATTTGAAAGTAACTAGTGCATACCATTTTGAAAATTAATTTTATTAATAACGGTGATAAAATCATCATCATCTCCATTAACTTTCTCTTTTCCCAAAGAAAGATTTTCTTTATAGATGGGGTTTTCTAAAATTGATAATTTTGTTTCAAGTTCGAAATCTTTGATTTTTAAATGCTTTAAACTATTTTTGATAGAAATGATGTCTTCTTTGATTTTATTTATTTCAAGTTGAAGATCTTTGACCGAAAGAGTTTGATTCTTAATAGGAATTAATTTTGAAGTCATTTCTTTGGAAGAGTATTTTTCTAATAATTTTGAAATATTGAAAGGTTCAATTTGAGGAATTGGAATACTTTCTTTGTTTTTAGAGGTAGAGGTTTCACCCAAAACCGTAGTTTTGAGTTTCAAAAGGGTTTCTCTTTTGATCTCTTTATCTTGGATTTTGTCAACAAGATCAAAAAGAAATTCCACATTTTTCTCTTTATCTGTTAAAACATTAATGCATTTGATAGGAGAGGAAGAAATCGAAGATTCAGAATCAGAAGTTTGATCATTAATTTGTAAAATTTCATCATCTTTCTTTTCTGAAGAAGAAGTAGTAGACTCAGGAGTTTGTAATAATATTTTGGATATTTTATCTCCTAGCTTAGAGTCGTTAATAAATAATTCTTGAATCTTTTTTTCTTTGTGGTACAAGAATTTGCTTTATGCCCAGGTTTTCCACACGAATAACAAAAGATTTTGAAAGCTTTGCTTGATTTTCGGAAATTTTCGAGATTTTTCTTTCCTTGTTTCTTTCGATAATAAGAAGGATAAGAATTTTTATTTTTATCTTTTGAAAATTTAGAAAATTGTTTTTTTATTTTCCTTTTTTTAGAGGGAGCTCTAATAGCTTCCATACCAAATGCTTCACAGAAGCATCCAATTTCTTTCCTAGATTGTTATTTTATTTTTATCCATGATGTCAGTAACATGATTCAAAATTTCTAATCTGTCTTGCAAATTGAGAAGATTATCCCACCAGTTTTTAAATTGCCCAATAAAACATGATATAATAAAACCAAAAATTATTTGTTCATCCAAAGGTTTTGCTTTGTAAGCTACAATAGCCATTCCCATATTTTGAAGAGTATTAAGAATTCCATAATCAGATTTTCCATCTATGTTCCATTCATCGATCATATATGGAGAAAAGGATTTGGAGGTAAATGTAGACCTTTCTACATATTGAAGATCAACAGGAGTAGGCCTAGGATAATAGTTTTATGTAGGGATATTCTTCTAAGATGATCGTATTTTATTAATCTGACGAGGATCATTATCAGATTCTTGAAATTGCTTTGTAACTTTTGAAGTGATTACAGACTCAGAATTTTCTTCATCAGAAGATATCTCTGAACTTTGATATTCACTCAAAACCTTAATATGACTTGGACTATCTGCTAATTTTTGTAAAGGTTTTTGAATTTTATATAACACTGCAGAATTAGAGTTAGAAGAAGTAAAACCATTTTTTGCAAACATTTGAGTAATAGGTATAGTTAATCCTGGTGATTTGAAATGCGATGCAGAAACCTTATCAGATCCTAATGATGCAATCGTATTAGGGGCTATAGATCTAGAGATTTCTTTCTGTAAATTACCTCTATAAAAAAATAATATATACCAAATAGTGTTGTGTGCAAAATTTCACGCCAAACAATGGAAGTTTGAACGAGTTTAGAGGACAAAGTGCTAGAATAGCTTTAAAAATCTTAAAAACGCAACATTGAACGTAATCTCAAGCATATGACAATGGTTTTCAAATGTAACCATTTCAACACAATAATATATACCAAATAGTATTGTGTGCCAAGTTTTATGCTTAACAAACCAAGTTTGAACGACTTTAAGCGAGTAAGTACCAAAAAAGCTTTAATAACCTTGAAAACGCAACTTCACATTTAATTTCAAGCATATGACTATTGTTTTAAATTATAACCATTTCAACACAATAATATGTATCAAATATTGTTATGTGCCAAGTTTCATACCAAACAAACCAAGTATATGACTATTGTTTTAAATTCTAACCATTTTAATACAACAAAATATACCAAATAGTGTTTTGCGCCAAGTTTTATGCCTAATAAACCAATATTAAACGACATTAAGCTATTAAGTGCCAAAATAGCTTTAAAAACCTTAAAATGTAACTTAGAACGTAATAACAAGCATATGACTATTGTTTTAAATTTAGCCATTTCAAAACTATAATATATACCAAATAGTGTTGTGTGCAAAATTTCACGCCAAACAAAGAAAGTTTGAACGAGTTTACAGGACAGAGTGCTAGAATAGCTTTAAAAACCATAAAAACGCCACTTTAAATGTAATCTCAAGCATATGACAATGGTTTTCAATTCTAACCATTTCAACACAATAATATATACCAAATAGTATTGTGTGCCAAGTTTTATGCTTAACAAACCATGTTTGAACGACTTTAAGCAAGTAAGTACCAAAAAAACTTTAATAACCTTGAAAACGCACCTTCACATTTAATTTCAAGCAAATGACTATTGTTTTAAATTATAACCATTTCAATACAATAATATGTATCAAATATTGTTATGTGCCAAGTTTCATGCAAAACAAACCAAGTATGAACGACTTTAAGCAAGTAATTTCGAAAAAAGCTTTAATATTCTTGAGCACGCAACGTCGCAATAAATTTTAAGCATATGACTATTGTTTTAAATTCTAACCATTTCAACATAAAAATAATACATACCAAATAGTGTTGTGTGCCAAGTTTTATGAGCAACAAACCAAGTTTAAACGACAACAAGCGAGTAAGTGCCTAAAAAGCTTTTAAAACCTTAAAAACGAAACTTCGAACGTAATATCAAGCATATAACTAATGTTTTCAATACAATTCATTTCAACACAATAACATATACCAAATACTGTTTTGTGCCAAATTTCATGCCAAACAAAAGAAGTTTGAACGGCTTTAAGCGAGTAAGTCCTAAAAAATCATTAAAAACCTTAGAAACGCAACTTTTAACGTAATATCAAGCATATGACTATTGTTTAAAATTCTAACCATTTCAACTAATTAATATATACCAAATAGTGTTTTGTCCCAAGTATTATGCGTAACAAACAAAGTTTGCATGACTTTAAGGGAGTAAGTGCCGAAAAAGCTTTAATAACCTTGAAAACGCAACTTTAAACGTAATATCAAGCATATGAAAACTAGTCAATTCTAACAATTTCATTACAATAATATATACCAAATAGTATTATGTGCCAAATTTTATGCTTAACAATCCAAGTTTGAACGAATTTAAGCGAGTAAGTGCCAAAAACGCATTAATAACTTTGAAAACGCAACTTCGCACTTAATTTCAAGCATGTGACTATTGTTTTAAATTAAAACTATTTCAACACAATAATATATACAAAATAGTGTTGTGTGCCAGGTTTCATGCAAAACAAACAAAGTTTGAACGACTTTAAGCGAGTAAGTGCCAAAAAAGCTTTAATAACCTTAAAAACGCAACTTCGCAGTTAATGCCGAGCATATGACTATTGTTTTCCATTCTAACCTTTTCAACAAAAAAATACAAACCAAATAGTGTTGTGAGCCAACTTTCATGCCAAACAAAGGAAGTTTGGACGAGTTTAGAGGAGTAAATGCCAAAAAAGCATTAAGAACCTTAAAAATGCAACTTAGAATGTAATATAAAGCATGTGACTATTGTTTTCAAGTCTAACCACATCAACACAATAATAGATACGAAATAGCGTTGTATGCCATGTTTTATGCTTAACAAACCAAGTTTGAACGACTTTAAGCGAGTAAGTGCCGAAAAAGCTTTAATAACCTTAAAAACGCAACTTTGAACGTAATAACAAGCATAACTCAATTGTTTTCAATTAAGCCATTTCAACACAATAATAAATACCAAAATAGTGTTGTGAGCCAAGTCTCATGTCGAACAAAGGAGAAGTTTTAAAGAGTTTAGAGGAATAAGTGCCAAAAAACCATTAAAAACCTTAAAAACGCAACTTTGAACGTAATATAAAGCATATGACTATTGTTTTCAATTCTAACCATTTCAACACAATAATATACACCAAATACAATTGTGTGCCAAGTTTTAATCTTAACAAACCAAGTGTGAACGACTTTAAGCGAGTAATTCCCAAAAAAGCTTTAAAAACCTTGAAAATGCAACGTCGCACTTTATTTGAAGCATATGACTATTGTTTTAAATTATAGCATTTAAACAAAATAATACATACCAAATAGTCTTGTGTGCCAAGTTTCATGTGAAACAAACCAAGTTTCAACGATAATAAGCGCGTACGTGCCAATAAAGTTTTAAAAAGCCTACAAAACGCAACTTTTTCTGTAATTCTAAGCATATGACTATTGTTTTAAATTCTAACCAATTTATTACAAAAAAATATACCAAATAGTGTTTTGCGCCAACTTCTATGCCTAATAAACCAAGATTGAACGACATTAAGCTAATAAGAGACAAAAAAGCTTTAAAAACCTTAAAAACGTAACTTCGAACGTAATAACAAGCATATGACTATTGTTTTAAATTTTGCCATTTCACAAATATAGTATATACCAAATAGTGTTGTGTGCAAAATTTCACGCCAAACAAAGGAAGTTTGAACGAGTTTAGAGGACAAGGTGCTAAATTTGCTTTAAAAACCTTAAAAACGCAACTTTGAACATAATCTCAAGCATATGACAATGGTTTTCAATTCTAACCATTTCAACACAATAATATATACCAAATAGTATTGTGTGCCAAGTTTTATGCTTAACAAACAAAGTTTGAACGACTTTAAGCGAGTAAGTACCAAAAAAACTTTAATAACCTTGAAAACGCAACTTCACATTTACTTTCAAGCATATGACTATTGTTTTAAATTATAACCATTTCAACACCATAATATGTATCAAATATTGTTATGTGCCAAGTTTCATGCCAAATAAACCAAGTATGAACGACTTTAAGCATGTAATTTTCAAAAAAGCTTTAATATCCTTGAACACGCAACGTCGCAATAAATTTAAGCATATGATTATTCTTTTAAATTCCAACCATTTCAACAAAATAATACATACCAAATAGTGTTCTGTGCCAAGTTTCATGCGCAATAAACCAAGTTTAAACGACAACAAGCGAGTAAGTGCCTTAAAAGCTTTTAAAACCTTAAAAACGAAACTTCTAATGTAATATCAAGCATATAACTATTGTTTTCAATTCAACTCATTTCAACACAATAACATATACCAAATACTGTTTGGTGCCAAATTTCATGCCAAACAAAGGAAGTTTAAACGGCTTAAAGCGAGTAAGTGCTAAAAAATCATTAAAAACCATAGAAAGCAAATTTGAACGTAATATCAAACATATGACTATTGTTTTAAATTATAACCATTTCAACACAATAATATGTATCAAATATTGTTATGTTCTAAGTTTCATGCCAAACAAACCAAGTATGAACGACTTTAAAAAAATAATTTCCGAAAAAGGTTTAATATCCTTGAACACGAAACGTCGCAATAAATTTTAAGCATATGACTATTGTTTTAAATTCTAACCATTTCAACAAAATAATACATACCAAATAGTGTTGTGTGCCACGTTTCATGCGCAATAAATCAAGTTTAAACGACAACAAGCGAGTAAATGCCTAAAAAGCTTTTAAAACCTTAAAAACGAAACTTCGAACATAATATCAAGCATATAACTATTGTTATCAATTCAACACATTTCAACACAATAACATATACCAAATACTGTTTTGTGCCAAATTTCATGCCAAACAAAGAAAGTTTGAACGGCTTTAAGCGGGTAAGTGCTAAACAATCATTAAAACCTTAGAAACGCAGCTTTGAACGTAATATCAAGCATATGACTATTGTTTAAAATTCTAACCATTTCAACACAATAATATATACCAAATAGTGTTTTCTCCCAAGTATTATGCATAACAAACAAAGTTTGAAGGACTTTAAGGGAGTAAGTGCCGAAAAAGCTTTAATAACCTTGAAAACACAACTTTGAACGTAATATCAAGCATATGACAATTGGTCAATTGTAACAATTTCAATACAATAATATATACCAAATAGTATTATGTGCCAAATTTTATGCTTAACAATCCAAGTTTGAACGAGTTTAAACGAGTAAGTGCCAAAAAAGATTTAATCACCTTGAAAACGCAACTTCGCACTTAATTTAAAGCATATGACTATTGTTTTAAATGAAAACTATTTCAACACAATAATATATACAAAAGAGTGTTGTGTGCCAGGTTTCATGCAAAACAAACCAAGTTTGAACGACTTTAAGTGAGTGTGTGCCAAAAAAGCTTTAATAACCTTAAAAACGCAAATTCGCAATTAATGTCAAGCATATGACTATTGTTTTCCATTCTAACCATTTCAACAAAATAATACAAACCAAATAGTGTTGTGAGAAAAATTTCATGCCAAACAAAGGAAGTTTGGACGAGTTTAGAGGAGTAAATGCTAAAAAAGCATTAAGAACCTTAAAAATGCAACTTAGAATGTAATATAAAGCATATGACTATTTATTTTCAATTCTAACCACTTCAACACAATAATATATACCAAATAGCGTTGTGTTCCAAGTTTTATGCTTAACAAACCAAGTTTGAACGACTTTAAGCGAGTAAGTGCCGAAAAAGCTTTAATAACCTTAAAAACACAACTTTGAACGTAATAACAAGCATAACTCAATTGTTTTCAACTAAGCCATTTCAACAAATTAATATATACCAAATAGTGTTGTGAGCCAAGTTCTCTTGCCAAACAAAGGAGAAGTTTTAATGAGTTTAGAGGAGTAAGTGCCAAAAAACCATTAAAAACCTTCAAAACGCAACTTTGAATGTAATATAAAGCATATGACTAATGTTTTCAATTCTAACCATTTCAACACAATAATATATACCAAATACAATTATGTGCCAAGTTTTATGCTTAACAAACCAAGTTTGAAAGACTTTAAGCGACTGAGTCCCAAAAAAGCTTTAAAAACCTTGAAAACGCAACGTCGCACTTTATTTGAAGCATATGACTATTATTTTATATTCTAGAATTTAAACAAAATACTACATACCAAATAGTGTTGTGTGCCAAGTTTCATGCGAAACAAACCAAGTTTCAACGATAATAAGCGCGTACGTGCCAATAAAGTTTTAAAAAGCCTACAAAATGCAACTTTGTCTGTAATTCCAAGCATATGACGATTGTTTTAAATTCTAACCATTTTAATACAACAAAATATACCAATTAGTGTTTTGCGCCAAGTTTTATGCCTAATAAACCAAGATTAAACGACTTTAAGCTAATAAGTGCCAAAAAAGCATTAAAAACCTTAAAAACGTAACTTCGAACGTAATAACAACCATATGTCTATTGTTTTAAATTTAGTCATTTCAAAACAATAATATATACCTAATAGTGTTCTGTGCGAAATTTCACGCCAAACAAAGGAAGTTTGAACGAGTTTAGAGGACAAAGTGCTCGAAGAGCTTTAAAAACCTTAAAAACGCAACTTTGAACGTAATGTCAAGCATATGACAATGGTTTTCAATTCTAACCATTTCAACACAATAATATATACCAAATAGTATTGTGTGCCTAGTTTAATGCTTAACAACCCAAGTTTGAACGACTTTAAGTGAGTAAGTACCAAAAAAGCTTTAATTACATTGAAAACGCAACATCACATATAATTTCAAGCATATGACTATTGTTTCAAATTATAACCATTTCAACACAATAATATGTATCAAATATTGTTATGTGCCAAGTTTCATTCCAAACAAACCAAGTATGAACGACTTTAAGCAAGTAATTTCAGAAAAAGGTTTAATATCCTTGAACACGAAACGTCGCAATAAATTTTAAGCATATGACTATTGTTTTAAATTCTAACCATTTCAACAAAATAATACATACCAAATAGTGTTGTGTGCCACGTTTCATGCGCAATAAATCAAGTTTAAACGACAACAAGCGAGTAAGTGCCTAAAAGGCTTTTAAAACCTTAAAAACGAAACTTCGAACATAATATCAAGCATATAACTATTGTTAACAATTCAACACATTTCAACACAATAACATATACCAAATACTGTTTTGTGCCAAATTTCATGCCAAACAAAGAATGTTTGAACGGCTTTAAGCGGGTAAGTGCTAAAAAATCATTAAAAACCTTAGAAACGCAGCTTTGAACGTAATATCAAGCATATGACTATTGTTTAAAATTCTAACCATTTCAACACAATAATATATACCAAATAGTGTTTTGTCCCAAGTATTATGCATAACAAACAAAGTTTGAAGGACTTTAAGGGAGTAAGTGCCGAAAAAACTTTAATAACTTTGAAAACACAACTTTGAACGTAATATCAAGCATATGACAATTGGTCAATTGTAACAATTTCAATACAATAATATATACCAAATAGTATTATGTGCCAAATTTTATGCTTAACAATCCAAGTTTGAACGAGTTTAAACGAGTAAGTGCCAAAAAGGATTTAATCACCTTGAAAACGCAACTTCGCACTTAATTTAAAGCATATGACTATTGTTTTAAATGAAAACTATTTCAACACAGTAATATATACAAAAGAGTGTTGTGTGCCAGGTTTCATGCAAAACAAACCAAGTTTGAACGACTTTAAGTGAGTGTGTGCCAAAAAAGCTTTAATAACCTTAAAAACGCAAATTCGCAATTAATGTCAAGCATATGACTATTGTTTTCCATTCTAACCAATTCAACAAAATAATACAAACCAAATAGTGTTGTGAGAAAAATTTCATGCCAAACAAAGGAAGTTTGGACGAGTTTAGAGGAGTAAATGCCAAAAAAGCATTAAGAACCTTAAAAATGCAACTTAGAATGTAATATAAAGCATATGACTATTTATTTTCAATTCTAACCACTTCAACACAATAATATATACCAAATAGCGTTGTGTTCCAAGTTTTATGCTTAACAAACCAAGTTTGAACGACTTTAAGCGAGTAAGTGTCGAAAAAGCATTAATAACCTTAAAATCACAACTTTGAACGTAATAACAAGCATAACTCAATTGTTTTCAATTAAGCCATTTCAACAAATTAATATATACCAAATAGTGTTGTGAGCCAAGTTCTCTTGCCAAACAAAGGAGAAGTTTTAATGAGTTTAGAGGAGTAAGTGCCTAAAAAGCTTTTAAAACCTTAAAAACGAAACTTCGAACGTAATATCAAGCATATAACTATTGTTTTAAATTCTACACATTTCAATACAATAACATATACCAAATACTGTTTTGTGCCAAATTTCATGTTTGAACGGCTTTAAGCGAGTAAGTGCTAAAATATCAATAAAAACCTTAGAAACGCAGCTTTGAACGTAATATCAAGCATATGACTATTGTTTAAAATTCTAACCATTTCAACACAATAATATATCCAAAATAGTGTTTTGTCCCAAGTATTATGCATAACAAACAAAGTTTGAACGACTTTAAGGGAGTAAGTGCCGAAAAAGCTTTAAGAACCTTGAAAACGCAACTTTGAACGCAATATCAAGCATATGACAATTGGTCAATTCTAACAATTTCAATACAATAATATATACCAAATAGTATTGTGTGCCAAATTTTATGCTAAACAATCCAAGTTTGAAAGAGTTTAAGCGAGTAAGAGCCAAAAAAGCTTTAATAACCTTGAAAACGCAACTACGCACTTAATTTCAAGCAGATGACTATTGTTTAAAATGAAAACTATTTCAACACAATAATATATACAAAATAGTGTTGTGTGCCAGGTTTCATGCAAAACAAACCAAGTTTGAACGACTTTAAGCGAGTAAGTGCCCAAAAAGCTTTAATTACATTGAAAACGCAACTTCGCATTTAATTTCAAGCATATGACTATTGTTTTAAATTATAACAATTTCAACACAATAATATGTATCAAATATTGTTATGTGCTAAGTTTCATGCCAAACAAACCAAGTATGAACGACCTTAAGCAAGTAATTTCCAAAAAAGGTTTATTATCCTTGAACACGAAACGACGCAATAAATTTTAAGCCTATGACTATTGTTTTAAACTCTAACCATTTCAACAAAATAATACATACCAAATAGTGTTGTGTGCCAAGTTTCATGAGCAATAAACCAAGTTTAAACGACAACAAGCGAGTAAGTGCCTAAAAAGCTTTTAAAACCTTAAAAACGAAACTTCGAACATAATATCAAGCATATAACTATTGTTTTCAATTCAACTCATTTCAACACAATAACATATACCAAATACTGTTTTGTGCCAAATTTCATGCCAAACAAAGGAAGTGTGAACGGCTTTAAGCAAGTAAGTGCTAAAAAATCATTAAAAACCTTATAAACGCTACTTTGAACGTAATATCAAGCATATGAATATTGTTTAAAATTCTAACCATTTCAACACAATAATATATACCAAATAGTGTTTTGTCCCAAGTATTATGCATAACAAACGAAGTTTGAACGACTTTAAGGGAGTAAGTGTCGAAAAAGCTTTAATAACCTTGAAAAAGCAACTTTGAACGTAATATCAAGAATATGACAATTGGTCAATTCTAACAATTTCAATACAATAATATATACCAAATAGTATTATGTGCCAAATTTTATGCTTAACAATCCAAGTTTGAACAAGTTTAAGCGAGTAAGTGCCAAAAAAGCTTTAACAACCTTGAAAACGCAAGTTCGCACTTAATTTCAAGCATATGACTATTGTTTTAAATGAAAACTATTTCAACACAATAATATATACAAAATAGTGTTGTGTGCCAGGTTTCATGCAAAACAAACCAAGTTTGAACGACTTTAAGTGAGTAAGTGCCAAAAATGCTTTCATAACCTTAAAAACGCAACTTCGCAATTAATGTCAAGCATATGACTATTGTTTTCCATTCTAACAATTTCAACAAAATAATACAAACCAAATAGTGTTGTGAGCCAAATTTCATGCCAAACAAAGGAAGTTTGGACGAGTTTAGAGGAGTAAATGCCAAAAAAAGCATTAAGAACCTTAAAAATGCAACTTAGAATGTAATGTAAAGCATATGACCATTGTTTTCAATTCTAACCACTTCAACACAATAATATATACCAAATAGTATTGTGTGCCTAGTTTAATGCTTAACAACCCAAGTTTGAACGACTTTAAGTGAGTAAGTACCAAAAAAGCTTTAATTACATTGAAAACGCAACATCACATTTAATTTCAAGCATATGACTATTGTTTTAAATTATAACCATTTCAACACAATAATATGTATCAAATATTGTTATGTGCCAAGTTTCATGCCAAACAAACCAAGTATGAACGACTTTAAGCAAGTAATTTCAGAAAAAGGTTTAATATCCTTGAACACGAAACGTCGCAATAAATTTTAAGCATATGACTATTGTTTTAAATTCTAACCATTTCCACAAAATAATACATACCATATAGTGTTGTGTGCCACGTTTCATGCGCAATAAATCAAGTTTAAACGACAACAAGCGAGTAAGTGCCTAAAAGGCTTTTAAAACCTTAAAAACGAAACTTCGAACATAATATCAAGCATATAACTATTGTTAACAATTCAACACATTTCAACACAATAACATATACCAAATACTGTTTTGTGCCAAATTTCTTGCCAAACAAAGAAAGTTTGAACGGCTTTAAGCGGGTAAGTGCTAAAAAATCATTAAAAACCTTAGAAACGCAGCTTTGAACGTAATATCAAGCATATGACTATTGTTTAAAATTCTAACCATTTCAACACAATAATATATACCAAATAGTGTTTTGTCCCAAGTATTATGCATAACAAACAAAGTTTGAAGGACTTTAAGGGAGTAAGTGCCGAAAAAGCTTTAATAACCTTGAAAACACAACTTTGAACGTAATATCAAGCATATGACAATTGGTCAATTGTAACAATTTCAATACAATAATATATACCAAATAGTATTATGTGCCAAATTTTATGCTTAACAATCCAAGTTTGAACGAGTTTAAACGAGTAAGTGCCAAAAAGGATTTAATCACCTTGAAAACGCAACTTCGCACTTAATTTAAAGCATATGACTATTGTTTTAAATGAAAACTATTTCAACACAATAATATATACAAAAGAGTGTTGTGTGCCAGGTTTCATGCAAAACAAACCAAGTTTGAACGACTTTAAGTGAGTGTGTGCCAAAAAAGCTTTAATAACCTTAAAAACGCAAATTCGCAATTAATGTCAAGCATATGACTATTGTTTTCCATTCTAACCAATTTAACAAAATAATACAAACCAAATAGTGTTGTGAGAAAAATTTCATGCCAAACAAAAGGAAGTTTTGACGAGTTTAGAGGAGTAAATGCCAAAAAAGCATTAAGAACCTTAAAAATGCAACTTAGAATGTAATATAAAGCATATGACTATTTATTTTCAATTCTAACCACTTCAACACAATAATATATACCAAATAGCGTTGTGTTCCAAGTTTTATGCTTAACAAACCAAGTTTGAACGACTTTAAGCGAGTAAGTGCCGAAAAAGCTTTAATAACCTTAAAAACACAACTTTGAACGTAATAACAAGCATAACTCAATTGTTTTCAACTAAGCCATTTCAACAAATTAATATATACCAAATAGTGTTGTGAGCCAAGTTCTCTTGCCAAACAAAGGAGAAGTTTTAATGAGTTTAGAGGAGTAAGTGCCAAAAAACCATTAAAAACCTTCAAAACGCAACTTTGAATGTAATATAAAGCATATGACTAATGTTTTCAATTCTAACCATTTCAACACAATAATATATACCAAATACAATTATGTGCCAAGTTTTATGCTTAACAAACCAAGTTTGAAAGACTTTAAGCGACTGAGTCCCAAAAAAGCTTTAAAAACCTTGAAAACGCAACGTCGCACTTTATTTGAAGCATATGACTATTATTTTATATTCTAGAATTTAAACAAAATACTACATACCAAATAGTGTTGTGTGCCAAGTTTCATGCGAAACAAACCAAGTTTCAACGATAATAAGCGCGTACGTGCCAATAAAGTTTTAAAAAGCCTACAAAATGCAACTTTGTCTGTAATTCCAAGCATATGACGATTGTTTTAAATTCTAACCATTTTAATACAACAAAATATACCAATTAGTGTTTTGCGCCAAGTTTTATGCCTAATAAACCAAGATTAAACGACTTTAAGCTAATAAGTGCCAAAAAAGCATTAAAAACCTTAAAAACGTAACTTCGAACGTAATAACAACCATATGTCTATTGTTTTAAATTTAGTCATTTCAAAACAATAATATATACCTAATAGTGTTCTGTGCGAAATTTCACGCCAAACAAAGGAAGTTTGAACGAGTTTAGAGGACAAAGTGCTCGAAGAGCTTTAAAAACCTTAAAAACGCAACTTTGAACGTAATGTCAAGCATATGACAATGGTTTTCAATTCTAACCATTTCAACACAATAATATATACCAAATAGTATTGTGTGCCTAGTTTAATGCTTAACAACCCAAGTTTGAACGACTTTAAGTGAGTAAGTACCAAAAAAGCTTTAATTACATTGAAAACGCAACATCACATATAATTTCAAGCATATGACTATTGTTTTAAATTATAACCATTTCAACACAATAATATGTATCAAATATTGTTATGTGCCAAGTTTCATTCCAAACAAACCAAGTATGAACGACTTTAAGCAAGTAATTTCAGAAAAAGGTTTAATATCCTTGAACACGAAACGTCGCAATAAATTTTAAGCATATGACTATTGTTTTAAATTCTAACCATTTCAACAAAATAATACATACCAAATAGTGTTGTGTGCCACGTTTCATGCGCAATAAATCAAGTTTAAACGACAACAAGCGAGTAAGTGCCTAAAAGGCTTTTAAAACCTTAAAAACGAAACTTCGAACATAATATCAAGCATATAACTATTGTTAACAATTCAACACATTTCAACACAATAACATATACCAAATACTGTTTTGTGCCAAATTTCATGCCAAACAAAGAATGTTTGAACGGCTTTAAGCGGGTAAGTGCTAAAAAATCATTAAAAACCTTAGAAACGCAGCTTTGAACGTAATATCAAGCATATGACTATTGTTTAAAATTCTAACCATTTCAACACAATAATATATACAAAATAGTGTTGTCTGCCAGGTTTCATGCAAAACAAACCAAGTTTGAACGACTTTAAGTGAGTAAGTGCCGAAAATGCTTTCATAACCTTAAAAACGCAACTTCGCAATTAATGTCAAGCATATGACTATTGTTTTCCATTCTAACAATTTCAACAAAATAATACAAACCAAATAGTGTTGTGAGCCAAATTTCATGCCAAACAAAGGAAGTTTGGACGAGTTTAGAGGAGTAAATGCCAAAAAAAGCATTAAGAACCTTAAAAATGCAACTTAGAATGTAATGTAAAGCATATGACCATTGTTTTCAATTCTAACCACTTCAACACAATAATATATATACCAAATAGCGTTGTGTGCCAAGTTTTATGCTTAACAAACCAAGTTTGAACGACTTTAAGCGAGTAAGAGCTGAAAAAGCTTTAATAACCTTAAAAACGCAACATTGAACGTAATAACAAGCATAACTCAATTGTTTTCAATTAAGCCATTTCAACACAATAACATAAACCAAATAGTGTTGTGAGCCAAGTTCTTTTTCCAAACAAAGGAGAAGTATTAATGAGTTTAGAGGAGTAAGTGCCAAAAAACCATTAAAAACCTTAAAAACGCAACTTTGAATGTAATATAAAGCATATGACTATTGTTTTCAATTCTAACCATTTCAATACAATAATATATACCAAATAGTATTGTGTGCCAAGTTTTATGCTTAACAAACCAAGTTTGAACGACTTTAAGCGAATAAGTACCAAAAAAGCTTTAATTACATTGAAAACGCATCTTCACATTTAATTTCAAGCATATGACTATTGTTTTAAATTATAACCATTTCAACACAATAATATGTATCAAATATTGTTATGTGCCAAGTTTCATGATAAACAAACCAAGTATGAACGACTTTAAGCAAGTAATTTCAAAAAAAGGTTTAATATCCTTAAACACGAAACGTCGCAATAAATTTTAAGCATATGAGTATTGTTTTAAATTCTAACCATTACAATATAATAATACATACCAAATAGAGTTGTGTGCCAAGTTTCATGCGCAACAATCGAAGTTTAAACGACAACAAGCGAGTAAGTGCCTAAAAAGCTTTTAAAACCTTAAAAACGAAACTTCGAATGTAATATCAAGCATATAACTGTTGTTTTCAAATCAACACATTTCAAGACATTAACATATACCAAATACAGTTTTGTGCCAAAGTTCATGCCAAACAAAGGAAGTGTGAACGGCTTTAAGCGAGTAAGTGCTAAAAAATCATTAAAAACCTTAGAAATGCAACTTTGAACATAATATCAAGCATATGAGTATTGTATAAATTCTAACCATTTTAACAAAATAATATATACCAAATAGTGTTTTGTCCCATGTATTATGCATAACAAACAAAGTTTGAACGACTTTAAGGGCATAAGTGCCGAAAAAGCTTTAATAACCTTGAAAACGCAACTTTGAACGTAATATCAAGCATATGACAATTGGTCAATTCTAACAATTTCAATACAATAATATATACCAAATAGTATTCTGTTCCAAATTTTATGTTTAACAATCCAAGTTTGAACGAGTTTAAGCGAGCAAGTGCCAAAAAAGCTTTTATAACCTTGAAAACGCAACTTCGCACTTAATTTCAAGCATATGACTATTGTTTTAAATGAAAACTATCTCAACACAATAATATATACAAAATAGTGTTGTGTGCCAGGTTTCATGCAAAACAAACCAAGTTTGAACGACTTTAAGTGAGTAAGTGCCAAAAAAGCTTTAAAAACCTTAAAAACGCAACTTCGCAATTAATGTCAAGCATATGACTATTGTTTTCCATTCTAACAATTTCAACAAAATAATACAAACCAAATAGTGTTGTGAGCCAAATTTCATGCCAAACAAAGGAAGTTTGGACGAGTTTAGAGGAGTAAATGCCAAAAAAGCATTAAGAACCTTAAAAATGCAACTTAGAATGTAATATAAAGCATCTGACTATTGTTTTCATTTCTAACCACTTCAACACAATAATATATACCAAATAGCGTTGTGTGCCAAGTTTTATGCTTAACAAACCAAGTTTGAACGACTTTAAGCGAGTAAGTGCCGAAAAAACTTTAATAATCTTAAAAACGCAACTTTGAACGTAATAACAAGCATAACTCAATTGTTTTCATTTAAGCCATTTCAACACAATAATATATACCAAATAGTTTTGTGAGCCAAGTTATCTTGCTAGACAAAGCAGAAGTTTTAATGAGTTTAGAGGAGTAAGTGCCAAAAAACCATTAAAAACCTTAAAAACGCAACTTTGAACGTAATATAAAGCATGACTATTATTTTCAATTCTAACCATTTCAACACAATAATATATACCAAATACAATTGTGTGCCAAGTTTTATGCTTAACAAACCAAGTTTGAACGACTTTAACGACTGAGTCCCAAAAAAGCTTTAAAAACCTTGAAAACGCAACGTCGCACTTTATTTGAAGCATATGAGTATTGTTTTAATTTCTAGCATTTAAACAAAATAATACATACCAAATAGTGTTGTGTGCCAAGTTTCATGCGAAACAAACCAAGTTTCAAAAATAATAAGCGCGTACGTGCCAATAAAGTTTTAAAAAGCCTACAAAACGCAACTTTGTCTGTAATTCCAAGCATATGACTATTGTTTTTAATTCTAACCATTTTAATACAACAAAATAAACCAAATAGAGTTTTGCGCAAAGTTTTATGCCTAATAAACCAAGATTGAACGACTTTAATCTAATAAGTGCCAAAAAAGCTTTAAAAACCTTAAATACGTAACTTCGAACGTAATAACAAGCATATGACTATTGTTTTAAATTTAGCCATTTCAAAACAATAATATATACCAAATAGTGTTGTGCGCAAAATTTCACGCCAAACAAAGGAAGTTTGAACGAGTTTAGAGGACAAAGTGCTAGAAGAGCTTTAAAAACCTTAAAAACGCAACTTTGAACGTAATCTCAAGCATATGACAATGGTTTTCAATTCTAACCATTTCAGCACAATAATATATACAAAATAGTATTGTGTGCCAAGTTTTATGCTTAACAAACCAAGTTTGAACTACTTTAAGCGAGTATGTAAAAAAAAAGCTTTAGTTACATTGAAAACGCAACTTCACATTTAATTTCAAGCATATGACTATTGTTTTAAATTATAACCATTTCAACACAATAATATGTAACAAATATTGTTATGTGCCAAGTTTCATGCCAAACAAACCAAGTATGAACGACATTAAGCAAGTAATTTCCAAAAAAGCTTTAATATCCTTGAACACGAAACGTCGCAATAAATTTTAAGCGTATGACTATTGTTTTAAATTCTAACCATTTCAACAAAATAATACATACCAAATAGTTTTGTGTGCCAAGTTTAATGCGCAATAAACCAAGTTTAAACGATAACAAGCAAGTAAGTGCCTAAAAGGCTTTTAAAACCTTAAAAACGAAACTTCGAACGTAATATCAAGCATATAACTATTATTTTCAATTCAACTCATTTCAACACAATAACATATACCAAATACTGTTTTGTGCCAAATTTCATGCAAAACAAAGGAAGTGTGAACAGCTTTAAGCGAGTAAGTGCTAAAAAATCATTAAAAACCTTAGAAACGCAACTTTGAACGTAATATCAAGCATATGACTATTGTTTAAAATTCTAACCATTTCAACAAAATAATATATACAAAATAGTGTTTTGTCCCAAGTATTATGCATAACAAACAACGTTTCAACGACTTTAAGGTAGTAAGTGCCGAAAAAGCTTTAATAACCTTGAAAACGCAACTTTGAACGTAATATCAAGCATATGTCTATGGTTTTCAAATCTAACAATTTCAACAAAATAATATATACCAAATAGTATTGTGTGCTGAATTTCATGCCAAATAAACCAAGATTGAACGTCTTTAAGAGAGTAAGTGCTATAAAAGCTTTAAAAACATTAAAAACATTAAAAACGTAACTTGGAATGAAATAACAAGCATATGAATATTGTTTTCAATTAAGCCATTTCAACAACATAATCTATACCAAATAGAGTTGTGTGCCAAATTTCATGCCAAACAAAGGAATTTTGAACGAGTTTAGAGGAGTAAGTTCCAAAAAAGCATTAAAAACCTTCAAAACGCAACTTAGAACATAATATCAAGCATATGACAATTGTTTTCAATTCTAACCATTTCAACACAATAATATATACCAAATAGTATTGTGTGCAAAGTTTTATGATTAGCAAACCATGTTTGAACGACCTTAAACGAGTAAGTGCCAAAAAAGCTTTAATTACCTTAAAAACGCAACTTTGCACTTAATAACAAGCATATCACTATTGTATTCACTTAAGCCATTTCAACACAATAATATCTACCAAATAGTGTTGTGTGCCAAAATTCATGCAAAACAAAGGAAGTTTGAACGAGTTTAGAGGAGTAAGTGGCAAAAGAGCTTTAAAAACATTAAAATCGCAACTTTAAACTTAATATCATTTATATGACTATTGTTTTCAATTCTAAGTATTTCAACACAATAATATATACCAAATAGTGTTGTGTGCCAAATTTCATGCCCAATAAAGGAAGTTTGAACGAGTTTAGAGGAGGAAGTGTCAAAAAAGCATTAAAAAGCATATGACTATGGTTTTCAATTCTAACTATTTCAACACAATAATATAAACCAAATAGTATTGTGTGCCAAGTTTTATGCTAAACAAACCAAGTTTGAACGACTTTAAACGAGTAAGTACCAAAAAACCTTTAATAACCTTAAAAACGCAACTTCGCATTTAATTTCAAGCATATGACTACTGTTTTCCATTCTAACCATTTCAACAAAATAATAAATACCAAATAGTGTTTTGTGCCAAGTTTCATGCGAAACAAACCAAGTTTGAACGATACTAAGCGATTAAGTACCAATAAAGTTTTAAAAAGGGTAAAAAACGCAACTTTGTAGGAAATTCTAAGCATATGACTATTGTTTTCAATTCTAACCATTTTCATACAATAAAATATACCAAATAGTGTTTTGCGCCATGTTTCATCCAAAATAAACCAAGATCGAACGACTCAAAGAGAATAAGTACCAAAAAGCTTTAAAAACCTTAAAAACGTAACTTCGAACGTAATAACAAGCATATGACCATTGTTTTCAATTAAGCCATTTCAACATATTAGTATCTACCAAATAGTGTTGTGAGCCAAATTTTATGCCAAACAAAGGACGTTTAAATGATGTTAGAGGAGTAAATGCCAAAAGAGCATTTAAATGACTTTAGGCGAGTAAGTGCCAAAAAAACTTTAATAACCTTGAAAACATAACTTCGCACTTAATTTCAAGCGTATGACTGTTGTTTTCCAATCTAACCATTTCCACAAAATAATACATACCAAATAGTGTTGTGTGCCAAGTTTCAAGCGAAATAAACCAAGTTTCAACCATAATAAGCGAGTAAGTGCCAATAAAGTTTAAAAAAGGCTAAAAAAACGTAACTTTGCATTTAATTCCAAGCATATGACTATTGTTTTCAATTCTAACCAATTTAATATAATAAAATATACTAAATACTGTTTTGCGCCGATTTTCATGCCAAATAAACAAAGATTGCACGAATTTAAGCAAGTAAGTGTCAAAAAAGCATTAAAAACCTTAAAAACGAAACTTTGAATGTAATAACAAGCATATGACTATTGTTTTCAATTAAGCCATTTCAACACAATAATATCTACCAAATAGTGTTGTGTGCGAAAATTAATGCCAAACAAAAGAAGTTTGAACGAGTTTAGAGGAGTAAGTGCCAAAAGAGCTTTAAGAACCTTAAAATCGCCACTTTGAACTTAATACCATGTATATGACTATTGTTTTGATATCTATCCATTTCAACACAATAATATATACCAAATGGTGTTGTGTACCATGTTTTATGCTTAACAAACCAAGTTTGAATGACTTTAAGCGAGTAAGTGCCGAAAAAGCTTTAATAACCTTGAAAATGCAACTTTGAACGTAATATCAAGTATATGACTATTGTTTGCAATTCTAACTATTTCAACACAATAATATATACCAAATAGTATTCTGTGCCAAGTTTTATGCTTAACAAACCAAGTTTGAATGACTTTAAGCGAGTAAGTGCCAAAAAAGCATTAATAACCTTAAAAACAAAAATTCGCACTTAATTTCAAGCATATGAGTATTCTTTTCGATTCTAATCATTTTATCACAATAATACATACCTAATAGTGCTGTGTGCCCAGTTTCATGAGAAACAAACCAAGTCTGCAAGACTTTAAGCGAGTAAGTGTCCAAAAAGCTTTAAAAAGACTAAAAAATGCAACTTTGCACGTAATTTCACGCATATGTCTATTGTTTTCAATTCTAATCATTTTAACACAATAATATATACGAAATAGTGTTGTGTTCAACGTTTCATGCCAAACAAACCATGTTTCTACGGCATATCACTATTGTTTTCAATTCTAACCACTTCATTACATTAATATATACCAAATAGTATTGTGTGCCAAGTATAATGCTTAACAAACCAAGTTTGAAAGACTTTAAGCGAGTAAGTGCTAAAAAAGCTTTAATAACCTTGAAAACACAACTTCGCACTTAATTTCAAGCGTATGAATATTGCTTTCCATTCTAACCATTTCAAAAAATTAATACATACCAAATCGTGTTGCGTGCCAAGTTTCATGTGAAATAAGCCAAGTTTCAACAATAATAAGCAAGCAAGTGCCAGTAAAGTTTCAAAAAGGGTAAAAAACGCAACTTTGCATTTAATTCCAAGCATATGACTATTGTTTTAAATTCTAACCATTTTTATACAATAAAAAATACCAAATAGTGTTTTACGCCCCGTTTCATGCCAAATAAACCTAGATTGAACGACTTTTAAACGAGTAAGTGTCAAAAAAGCTTTAAAAACCTTAAAAAAATAACTTTGAACGTAATAACAAGCATAAGACTATTGTTTACAATTAAGCCATTTCAACACAATAATATATAGCAAATAGTGTCGTGTGCCAAATTTCATGCCAAACAAATCAAGTTTGAACGTGTTTAGAGGAGTAAGTGCCAGAAGAGCTTTAAAAACCATAAAAACACAACTTCGAACTTAGTATCATGCATATGACTGTTGTTTCAATTCTAGCAATTTCAACAATATAATATATACCAAATAGTGTTGAGTGCTAAGTTTTATCCTTTATAAACCAAGTTTGAACGACATTAAGCGAGTAAGTGCCGAAAAAGCTTTAATAACCATGAAAACGCAACTTTCAACGTAATATAAAGCATATGACTATTGTTGTCAAATCTAACCATTTTAACACAATAATATATACCAAATACTATTGTCTGCCGAGTTTCATACAAAATAAACCATGTTTGAATGGCTTTAAGAGAGCAAGTGCCAAAATAGTTTTCAAAACCTTAAAATTGCAACTTTGAACGTAATATCAAGCATATGACTATTGTTTTTAATTCTAACCATTTCAACATAATAATATAAACAATAGTGTTGTATGCCAAGTTTCATACTAAACAAAATAAGATTGAACGACTTTAAGCGAATACGTGACAAAAAAGCTTTAATAACCTTGAAAACGCAACTTCGCACGTAATATCAAGTATATGATTATTGTTTTCAATTCTAACCAATTCAACACAATAATATATACCAAATAGTGTTGTGTGCCAAGTTTCATGGCAAACAAACCAAGTTTCAACGGCTTTAAGTAAGTAAGTGCAAAAAAAGCATTACAAAACGTTAAAAACATAACTTTGAGCGTAACATCAAGCATATGACTATTGTTTTCAATTCTAACCATTTCAACACAATAATATCTACCAAATAGTGTTGTGTGCCATATTTCATACCAAACAAAGAAGTTTGAACAAGTTTAGAGCAGTAAGTGCCAAAAAAGCATTAAAAACCTTAATAACGTAACTTTGAAAGTAATATCAAGTATACGACTGTTGTTTTCAATTCTAACCATTTCAACACAATAATATATGCCAACTAGTATTATGTGGCATGTCTTATGCTTAACATACCATGTTTAAACGACTTTAAGCGAGTAAGTGCAGAAAAAGCTTTAATAAACTTGAAAACGCAACCTCGTAATTAATTTCCAGCATATGACTACTTTTTTAAATGCTAACCATTACAGCACAATAATACATACCAAATATTTTTGTGTGCCAAGTTTTTTGCAAAAAAAACAATGTTTAAATGAATTTCAGCGAGTAAGTGAAACAAAACCTTAAAAAGGCTAAAAGCAGCAACATTGCATGTAATTTCAAGCATATGACTATTGTTTTCAATTCTAACAATTTTAATACAATAATATACATGAAATAGTGTTATGTGCCAAGTTTCATGCTAAAATAACCAAGATTGAACGACTGTAAGCGAGTAAGTGCCTTAAAAGCTTAGTAACCTTAAAAACCCTACTTCGAACGTAATATCAAGCATATGACTATTGTTTTCAACTTAAACATTTCAACACAATGATATATACCAAATAGTGTTGTGTGCCAAATTTCATGCTAAACAAACAAAGTTTAAACGGCTTTAAGCTAGTAAGTGCTGAAAAAGCCTTAAAAACGCAACTTCGCACGTAGTGACAAGCATATGACTATTGTTTTCAATTTAACCAATTCAAAGCAATAATGTATACCAAATACTATTGTGTACTAAGGTTCATTGCAAACAAACCAAGTTTCAACAACTTTAAGCGAGTAAGTACAAAATAAAGCATTAAAAAACCTTAAAAACGCAACTTTGAGCGCAAGATCAAGCATATTGTAACAGACCGTTTTTCTTAATCTTAAATATTTTGACAAATTCAATAATCGTTTCGTTTTATTATTTTCTTTTTAATGTCGTTTCGAATTTTTATTCCAATCGTTTTTAAGCTCTCGATTTTCTTTTATGTATAATTTATTTCTCTTAAAATAAATTACCTAAATATTAAGTCTAGCTAAATTACCTACAATAACTTAATCTTTTTATTTCCTATATTAATTTATGATTAAAAATAAAAATATATATAATAATATAAAATTAAAAAAAAAAAGTAAAAGTAAAAATCTTTAAAGTTGGCGGCAAGGTGGCTAGGTGCCAAAAAAAAATTAATGTAGTCTTATCTTTTACATGAAACCAAGAATAAGATCTTGGATTTTTGATTTTCTTACACATGAAGGAAGATTAAAATAATAAAAAAAAAAATTAATTACTATCCTTAGCCTATTTATACCCAAAGAACCGTGGGTAAATGAAAAGAGGAGGAAAAAAAAAATAAATCAGAAAAATTAATTCCTAAAAGCAAATTCCTAAAGAAAAATTCTAAAAACCCTAGAAAAATTCCTAAAAATTCTCAAAAATTTTCTAATAATAGTATTTAGTATTAATTATAGAAATTCAAGGGGAGGAAGCTAATTTTGTGGCTAAAAATTCTACAATAATTAATAGTGAAATTATTGAAGGTATAAATTCTTACATATATTTATTTACATGAAATTATGCCCATAAATTTTTATATGTGTTTATTATATTTAAATTTAATTTTCTGCAAATTTTGGTGAATTAATTCGTTGTAATTTAATTTATATGATTTATTCTTTGAATTGCCAAAAACCGCAAAATCTGAAATAATTTAAATTAAAATAGTAAATATTAATATTTTTAAACGAAATTTTTTCTGTACATATATATATATGAGATATAGATTGTGTATTAATTTCGTGAAATATTATTGAGTATAAATATTATTATTAATTTTTTCTAAAAAAAACAAACCGCAAAATCTGAAATAATTTTAATTAAAATAGTAAACATTAATATTTTTAAACGAAAATTTTTCTGTACATATATACATATGAAATATAAGTTGTGTATTAATTTCGTGAATTATAGTTGAGTATAAATATTATTATAAATTTTTGCTTAAAAAACACATAAAATAAGAAAATTCATAAATTGGTTAAAAAAAAATAATTCTGGAAAAAAAATAATTCTTTTTTTTTTAGTGTTACTGTATTTTCATTTCATTTAAATTATTTTTTTTTTGTAAAATTTTGTGATATTTAAATTTTAAAGAAATAAATTAATAATCTAAATTGTTATTGTAGGCAAAAAGAAAGAAAAGTGAAATAATAATTAAAATTAATTTATTTTGGTGAATAAAAATATATACCAACTTATTTAATAAAAATTTATTTATTTTAAAATATTTCGTGTAGATTTTGATCTTACCAAAATTAATTATTCATGTACTAAATCTAAAAATAAGTTATTAAGAAAATAATGAAGCATAATTGAAATTTATTTATAAATAAATACTAAAGACCCATTTAGTTTTGATTTTAATAATAATAAATGATTATTTGTATGTAAGTCGTAATGAATTTATTTCTATTGTATGTTATTGTAATGTTGCATTTATATGAAAACAGTAACATGATAATAAAAAGGCTTGATAGTAAGGAAATGCCGAACCATGCTTCCGGCATGTAAAAAACGTGGGACGTGTTTTCCGGCACGTAAAATACGGCGAACACAGTAAGGTTGTTTAACCTGATCTGTGGCTCGAGCAACATTGTACTGGAGGAGTGACGACTCCCACTAAGTTAGGGGTTTTGGTTTACCTCACCCTAACAGGCCCTTAGATATATCAAACAAAGATCATATGTGTTGCATTCATTAAATAAGTAATCGGATTCCACGCCCTAACACTCAAGCAGAAGTGTTAGTAAATCACGCCCTGGTACTCAAGCAGAAGGACCAGAAGTTATATATATATATATAAATGAATCTAATATAAAAATGAATTCCCTATAATACATAAGATACACTGCATATTATTTATTGCAATGCACTTATTTTTGCTTATTACTTAATTGTCGTGCATATACTATCCATACTTGTATAGTTGCGGTAAGTTTTTATACTCGGTTTTTTTTAAAGCTGACCGATTTCCATCGGCTGTTCCCATATTTCGGGAGCAGATGCTGCAGGTAACTTTACATGAAGTTATTAAGAAGCTATAGTATTGTCTGTGTGATGTTAGTATATATGTAGTTTATATTACGGGTATGTAAAAACGATAATTATGTATTAAAGAAAGATGTAATACGTAAAATTATATTTTAATGATTTAAGTTTTCTTTGTTTTTTTTGAAAATTCTGTTTTGTTTCATTCCTTTTTCGCAATAACCACGGTACGATAGACTTCCGCTTAGCATTACTTACTATATTTTATAATAAACCTACATTAGAAAAGAACGATCCGTTACACATATAACTATTGTTTTCAATTCTAACTATTTCAACACAATAATATATACCAAATAGTGTTGTGTGCCCAGTTTCATTCAATGCAAACCATGTTTGAACAACTTTAAGCGAGTAAGTGCCAAAAAAGCTTTAAAAAGTTTAAAAACGCAACTCTAAATGTAATATAAGGAAAAGACTATGACTATTATTTTCAATTCAAACCATTTCAACACAATAATATATACAAACTACTGTTGTGTCCAAACTTTCATACGAGTAAAACAATATTTTAACAACTTTAAGGAAGTAAGTGTCAAAAAAGCTTTTAAAACCTTTAAAATGCAACTTCGAACGTAATATCAAGCAATGACTATTGTTTACAATTTAACCATTTTAAAACAATAATATATACCAAATAGAGTTGTGTGCAAAATTTTATGTCAAACAAACCAAGTTTGGATTGCTTTAAGAGCATAAGTGCCAAAAAAGCATTAAAAACCTTAAAAATGCTACTTTGGACGTAATATCAAGCATATGACTATTGTTTTCAATTCTAACCATTTTAACACAATAATACATACCAAATAGTGTTGTTTTCCATGTTTCATGGCAAACTAACCATGTTTGAATGACATTAAGCGAGTAAGTGCCAAAAAAAACTTTTAGAAACCATATGAATGTTGTTTTCAATTCTAACCATTTCAACACAATAATATATACAAAATACTGTTGTGTGCCAGGTTTCATGCAAAACCATCAAAGTTTGAACTACTTTCAGCGAGTAGTGCAAAAAAAGTTTTAATAACCTTTAAAACGCATCTTCGCACTTAATTTCAAGCATATGACTATTGTTTTCAATTCTAAACATTTCAACAAAATAATTTTTACCAAATATTGTTGTGTGCGAAGTTTCATGCGAATCAAACCAGGTTTGAACGACAATAAGCGAGTTAGTGCCATAAAAGTTTTTAAAAGGTTAAAAATTGCAATTTTTAACGTAATTCCAAGCATATGACTATTGTTTTCAATTCTAAACATTTCAGAAAAATAATACATACAAAATTGTGTTGTGTGCCAAGTCTTATGCCAAACAAACCAAGTTTCAACGGCTTTAAGAGAGTAAATTCCGAAGAAGCATTAAAAACCTTAAAAACGCAACTTTGAACGTCATATTAAGCATATGACTATTGTTTTCAAATGTAACTATTTCCGCATAATAATTTATATCAAATACTATTGTGTTCCAAATTTCATGCTAAATAAACCAAGTTTTAACGTCTTTAAGTAAGTTAGTGCCAAAAAAGGTTTAAAAACCTTAAAAACGCAACTTTGAACGTAATATCAAGCATCATGCTATTGTTTTCAACTCTAACCATTTCAACACAATAATATTTACAAAATAGTGTTGTGTGCCATGTTTCATGCAAAACCAACCATGTTTGAACGATTTTAAGCGAGTAAGTGGAAGAAAAGCTTTAATAACCTTGAAAACGAAACTTCAGAATTAATTTCAAGCATATATCTATTGTTTTCAATTCTAAACATTTCAACAAAATAATACTTACCAAATAGTGTAATGTGCCAAGTTTCATGCGAAACAAAACAAGTTTGAACGATAATAAGTGAGTTTGTAGCAAAAAAGATTTTAAAAGGCTAAAAAATGCAACTTTGCACGCAATTCCAAACATATGACTTTTTTTTTCAATTATAACCATTCTAATACAATAAAATACACCAATATTATTGTGTTCCAAGTTTCATGCAAAACAAACCAAGATTGAACGACTTTAAGCGCGTCAGTGCCCAAAAAGCTTTAAAAACCTTAAAAACGCAACTTCGAATGCAATATCAAGCATCTGACAATCGTTTTAAATTTAGCCATTTCAACAAAATATTATATACCAAATAGTGTTGTGTGCCAAATTTCATGCCAAACAAAGAAAGTTTGAACGGCTTTAAGCAAGCAAGTGCCGAAAACGCATTAAAAACTTTAAAAACGCAACTTTGAACGTTATATCAAGCATATGAATAATGTTTTCAATTCTAAACATTTAAACACAATAATAAAAACAAAATAGTGTTTTGTGCCAAGTTTCATACAAAACAAACCAAGTTTGAACGACTTTAAGCGAGTAAGTGCAAAAAAAGAATTAATAACCTTGAAAACGCAACTTCGCACTTAGTTTCAAGCATATGACTATTGTTTTCAATTCTAAACATCTCAACAAAATATTACTTACCAAATAGTGTTGTGTGCCAAGTTTCATGCGAAACAAACCAAGTTTGAACGATAATAAGCGAGTTACTGCCAAAAAGGTTTTTAAATGGGTAAAAAATGCAACTTTGCACGTAATTCTTAGCATATGACTATATTTTTCAATTCTAACCATTTTAGTACAATAAAATACACCAATAGTTTTGTGTGCCAAGTTTCATGCAAAACCAACCAAGATTGAACGAATTTAAGCGCGTAAGTGCCCAAAAAGCTTTGAAAACCTTAAAAACCCAACTTCGAACGCAATAGCAAGCATATGACTATCGTTTTAAATTTAGCCATTTCAACACAATAATATATACCAAATAGTGTCGTGTGCCAAATTTCATGCCAAACAAAGAAAGTTTGAACGGCTTTGAGCGAGTAAGTGCCAAAAACGCATTAAAAACCTTAAAAATGCAACTTTGATCGTAAATCAAGCACATGAATATTGTTTTCAATTCTAACCATTTTAACACAATGATATATACAAAATAGTGTTGTGTGCCAAGTTTCATGCAAAACAAACCAAGTTTAAACGACTTTAAGCGAGTAAGTGCTAAAAAACCATTTATAACCTTGAAAACGCAACTTCACACTAAATTTCAAGCATATGACTGTTGTTATCAAATCTAACTATTTCAACACAATAGCATATAAAAAATAGTGTTGTGTGCCAACTTTCATGCTAAACAAAAAGAGTTTGAACGACTTTAAGACAGTATGTGACAAAAAAGCTTTAATGACCTTGAAAACTCAACTTTAAACGTAATATCATGCATATAACTATTGTCTTAAGTTGTAACAATTTCAACACACAAATATATATACCAAATACTGTCGTGTGCCAAGTTTCATGCCAAACAATCCAAGTTTCATGCCAAAAAATGTTTTTAAAAGGCTAAAAAATGCTACTTTGCACGTAATTCCAAACATATGACTTTTTTTTCAATTCAAACCATTTTAGTGTACTAAAATTCACCAAATAGTATTGTGTGCAAAGTTTCATGCCAAACAAACCAAGATTGAATGACTTTAAGCGCGTAAGTGCCCAAAAAGCTTAAAAAACCTTCAAAACGCAACATCGAACGCGAGATCAAGCATATGACTATCGTTTTGAGTTTAGCCATTTCAACACAATAATATATACCAAATAGTGTTGTGTGCCAAATTTCATGCCAAACATAGGAAGTTTGAACGGCTTTAAGCGAGTAAGTGCCAAAATAGTGTTGTATGCCATGTTGAACGTAAGATCAGGCATATCACTATTGTTTTCAATTCTAACCAATTCAACACAATAATATATACCAAATCATGTTTTTTGTTAAGTTTCATGCTAAACAAACTGTGTTTGAATTACCCTAAGCGAGTACGTGCTAAAAAAGCATTAATAACCTTGAAAACGCAACTTCGCACTTATTTTCAAGCATATGACTATTGTCTTCAATTCTAACCATTTCAACACAATAATACATACAAAATAGTGTTGTGTGCCAAGTTTTATGCCAAACAAACCACGTTAAAGCGGCTTTAAGCGAGTAAGTGCCGAAAAAGCATAAAAAACATTGAAAACGCAACTTTGAACGTAATATCAAGCATCATACTATTGTTTTTAATTCTAACGATTTCAACACAATAATATAAATATAATAGTGTTGTGTGCCAAGTTTCGCGCTAAACAAACCAAGTTTGAACGACTTTAAGCGAGTAAGTGCCAAAAAAGCTTTAATTACCTTGAAAACGCAACTTCGCACTTAATTTCAAGCATATGACTAATGTTTTCAATTCAAACCATTTCAAAAATATAATACATACCAAATAGTGTTGTGTGCCATATTTCTTACTAAACAAACCAAGTTTCAACGGAGAGTAAATGCCAAAAAAGCTTTAATAACCTTGAAAACGCAACTTCGCACTTAATATCAAACATATGACTATTGTTTTCAAATGTAACCATTTCAGCACAATAATATATACTGAATAGTGTTGTGTGCAATGTTTCATGCGAAACAAACCAAGTTTGAATGACAATAAGCGAGTTAGTGCAAAAAAAATTTTTAAAAGGGTAAAAATCGCAACTTTGCACGTAATTCCAAGCATATGACTATTGTTTTCAATTCTAACCATTTTAATACAATAAAATACAACACATAGTGTTGTGTGCCAAGTTTCATGCTAAACGAACCATGTTTGAAGGACTTTAAGCGAGTAAGTGCCAAAAGAGCTTTAATAACCTTGAAAACACAATTTCGCACTTAATTTCAAGCATATGACTATTGTTTTAAATTCTAACAATTTCAAAAATATAATACATACTAAATAGTGTTGTGTGCCATATTTCTTACTTAACAAACCAAGTTTCAACGGCTTTAAGAGAGTAAATGCGAAAAAAGCATTAATAACCTTGAAAACCCAACTTCGCACTTAATATCAAGCATATGACTATTTTTTTTCAAATATAACCATTTCAGCAAAATAATATATACGGAATAGTGTTGTGTACTTTCATGCGAAACAAACCAAGTTTGAACGATAATAAGCGAGTTAGTGCCAAAAAAGTTTTTAAAAGGCTAAAAATCGCAACTTTGCACGTAATTCCAAGCATATGACTAATGTTTTCAATTCTAACCATTTTAATACAATAAAATACACCAAATAGTGTTGTGTGCCAAGTTTCATGCTAAAGGAACCATGTTTGAAGGACTTTAAGCGATTAAGTGCCAAAAAAGCTTTAATAACCTTGAAAATGCAATTTCGCACTTAATTTCAAGCATATGACTATTGTTTTCAATTCTAACCATTTCAGCACAATAATACATACCAAATAGTGTTGTGTACCAAATTTCATACTAAACAAACAAAGTTTGAACTACTTTAAGCGAGTAAGTGCTAAAAAAGCTCTATAACCTCTAAAATGCCTCTTCACACTTAATATCAAGCATATGATTATGCTTTTCAATTCTAACCATTTCAACAAAATAAAACATAGCGAATAGTGTTGTGTGCCATATTTTAACCGAGTTTAACTGACTAGGTGTCAAAAAAGCATTAAAAACCTTAAAAACGTAACTTCGAACGTAATATCAAACGTATGACTATTGTTTTCAATTTAGCCTTTTCAATACAATAATATATTGCAAATAGTCTTGTGCACCAAATTTCATCCCAAACAAAGGATGTTTGAATGGCTTAAAGCTAGTAGGTGTCAATCAAGCATATGACTATTGTTTTAAAATCTAACCATTTCAAAGAAATAATATATATACAATACTATTGTGTGCCGAGTTTCAGGCCATTTAAACAAGGTTTTAACGTCTTTAAGCAAGTTAGTGCCAAAAAAGCATTAAAACCTTAAAAACGCAACTTTGAACGTAATGTCAAGCATATGACAATTGTGTTCAATTCTAACCATTTCAACACAATAATATGTACCAAATAGTGTTGTGTACCACGCTTTACGCCTAACAAACTAGGTTTGAAGGACTTTAAGCGAGTAAGTGCCGAAAAAGCTTTAATAACCTTGAAAACGACACTTTAAACTTAATATTAAGCATATGACTATTGTTATCAAATCTAACCATTTCAACACAATAATATATACAAAATAGTGTTGTGTGCCAAGTTTCATGCTAAACAAACTGAGTTTGAACGACTTTAAGAGAGCAAGTGCGAAAAAAGATTTAATAACCTTGAAAACTCAACTTTGAAAGTAATATCATGCATATAACTATTGTTTTATGTTGTATAAATTTCAACACACAAATATATATACCAAATACTGTCGTGTTCCAAGTTTCATGCCAAATAAACAAAGTTTCAACGGCTTTAAGCGAGTTAGTGCCAAAAAAGTTTTTAAAAGGCTAAAAAATGCTACTTTGCACGTAATTCCAAGAATGTGACTATTTTTTTCAATTAAACCTTTTTAATACACTAAAATACACCAAATAGTTGTGCTAAGTTTCATGCCAAACAAACCAAGATTGAACGACTTTAAACGAGTAAATGCCAAAAAAGCTTTAAAAAAGTTAAAAATTCAACTTCAAACGTAATAACAAGCATATGACTATTGTTTTAAACTTAGCCATGTCAACACAATAATATATACCAAATAGTGTTGTGTGCCAAGTTTCATGCCAAACAACCCAAGTTTCAACGGCTTTAAGCAAGTAAGTGCCAAAAAAGCTTTAAAAACTTTTAAAACGCAACTTTGAATGTAATATATAGCATCATACTGTTGTTTTCATTTCTAACCATTTCAACAAAATAATTTATACAAAATAGTGTTGTGCGCGAAGTTTCACGCTAAACAAACCAAGTTTGAACGACTTTAAGCGAATAACTGCCAAAAAAGTTTTAATTACCTTGAAAACGCAACTTCGCACTTAATTTCAAGCATATAACTAATGTTTTCAATTCTAACCATTTAAAAAATATAATACATACCACATAGTGTTGTGTGCCAAAATTTCATACTAAACAAACCAAGTTTCAACGACTGTAAGAGAGTAAATGCCAAAAGAGCTTTAATAACTTTGAAAACGCAACTTGGCACTTAACATCAGGCATATGCCTATCATTTTCAAATCTAACCATTTCAGCACAATAATATATACGGAATAGTGTTGTACCCCATGTTTCATGCGAAACAAACCAAGTTTGAGTGACAATAAGCGAATTAGTGCCAAAAAAGTTTTTAAAAGGCTAAAAATTGCAACTTTGCATGTAATTCCAAGCATATGACTATTGTTTTCAATTCTAACCATTTCAATACAATAATACATACCAAATAGTGTTGTGTGCCTAATTTCATACTAAACAAACCAAGTTTTAACGACTTTAAGCGAGTAAGTGCCAAAAAAGCTTTATTAACCTTAAAATGCATCTTCGCACTTAATATTAAGCATATGATTACGGTTTCCAATTCTAACCATTTCAAAAAAATAAAACATACCGAATATTGTTGTGTGCCATGTTTTATGCGAAACAAACCAAGTTTGAACGTCAATAGGCTTAAATTTTATATTTTGAATTTATGATTTCTTAATTCTAATATTATGAAAAATATCATTCTGAAATTTGATTTTTGCTCTCAATTGGAACAAGGTATTTATTTTTAGAATTTTATCAGATTTCGAAATGTAGAACAAACTACAACAAAACCCAGATTTGATTTCGATGATGTCGGTCTTTGAATTTGCTCATTCAGTCTCCTACTGAACATTGAGAAGGTTTTGTTCTGTTTTTTGGTCAAACCCACCTTTTTTTCTTGGAACAAAATATTAGTATGAATGAATAATACATCTTCTATCACTAAAGTAAGTAAGCTTCATTGATTATTTGTATTTTATTTACTTGATAATTGTTCTGAATTCTAAGTATTTTTTTGATTGTGATACAAAAATACAAAAAGACTCGAAAAAGGTTCAATTTCGACAAATCAAAGAGGATTTGTATAAGACCCATTAAGTACCCTAGACCCGTCAAATCCGTAGGGTCCGGGTTCGGGTCTGAAAATTTTGGACCCTTAGGGTCCGGATCCAGATCTGGATCCAAAAAAATAAAAGGGTTCGGGTCCGGGTCTGGCCCGCATGACCATCCCTAGTCGTGGTCGTGGAATGAAGAAGTGTAAAAGAAGATACAGGAAAAAACCAGGAGATTCAAGGAGCTCATGGCTTGCACGGAGGAGGAGGAAAGACACATAAGAAGAAGAAGTATAAAAAAGAAAAACGGGCGGCAAAGAAAGCAGTAGCGGAGGCAAAAGATCGCACGTTTGAAGCCTTTTATCAAAAGCATGATACCAAAGAGGGGGAGAAGTATATTTTTAAGTTGGAAAAAGTAAGATCTAGGCAAAAGAACGACTTAGGTACAGTGAAGTTCATAAAGGATGAAGGTGGACGAGTACTCCTTAGACAAGAGGACATCAAAATGAGATGGCATCCATATTTTTCCCAACTGGTCAATGAGACTAGGTGTCCAAAGAAGGAAATTCGACAAACTTCGGACATCCAAAGAACACAGGATCATGGGTTGATTATTGATATTACCACGGTGGAAGTAGGAGAAGCTCTCAAAAGAATGGGAGGATCAAAGGCAGTTGGACCTAATAACATTTCGATTAAGGTGTGGAGGGGTTTAGTAGAGGAGGGAATTCATTGGCTTACTAACCTCTTCAATGACATGTTGAGGTCTAGTAAGATGTTTGAACAATGGAGGGTTAGCACACTTATGCCACTGTTCAAAAACAAGGATAATGCACAAGTATGACGGAACTATAGAGGGATCAAACTTGTAAGCCACACTATGAAACTGTGAGAGAGAGTGATTGAGAAAAGAATTAGACGAGAGACGGTAATTAGAGAGAACCAATTCGAATTCATGCCGGCAAGATCAACCACCGAGGCAATTCATCTTTTGAGGAGACTGATGGAAAAGTATAGGGAGCGAAGAAGGATTTGCATCTGGTGTTCACTGACCTGGAGAAAGCGTACGATAGCATACCACGAAGCATCGTTTGGGATAGCCTCAAGAATAGAGGTATTTAAAGAAGGTACATTGAGGTAATACAGGACATGTATGACAAAGTATCGACTAACATACATACACCGATGGGTATGACAAAGTCTTTCCCAATTAAAGTGGGAAAACATCAGGGATCAGCACCAAGTCCTTTCATTTTTACAATCATTATGGTGGAAATCTCTAAATCCATTGGGAGACTGTACCATGGTGCATGCTTTTCGCCAACGATATAGTTTTGGTCGCATAAACAAAGGAGGAGGTTAATAGTAAACTGGAAGAGTGGAAGGAAGCCTTGGAGGGTAAGGGATTGCGCATAAGTAGTGTCGTACGAAGATAGTATACTTGCGATGCAATTTCATTGGGACAGAATCGATTGGGGAGCTAGAGGTGACCATAAGGGGAGAAGTTGTTGCATGTACGTCCAAGTTCAAATATTTGGGATCGGTGATTCAGAGTAATGGGGAGTTTGATGGAGTCTTTATTAATCGTATGTAAGCGGGTTGGCTTAAATGGTGAGTAGCGATCGGGGTGCTTTGTGATAAAAATTTCCCAAGAAGATTAAAAGGTAAATTTTACGACGTTGCAATTAGGCCGACGTTGTTATATGGGACAGAATGTTGGCCCGTAAAGAAGGTTTTCGAGCAGAGGATGGAAGTAACAAAATTACATATGTTGAGGTGGATGTGTGGTAATACTATATGATGAATAGGATAAGAAACAAGGAGTTTAGGGAGAAATTAGGGGTTTTACCTCTCTCAACAAAGATGTGAGAGAACAGGTTGAGATTGGTTTGGGCATGTGCAGAGAAAGACACATGACGCTCTAGTAAGAAGGATCGAATGCATCATAGTGGAGGGCAAGATAAGTCGAGGAAAATCTAAGAGAACTTGGGACGAACAAATTAAAAGTGACATGCATGAACTTCACCTCTCTAAGGACCTGACCAGGGATAGGGGCAGTTAGCGGCGCCTTATCCACGTCTTTGATTACTAAATCCGTCCCTTTTACCCATCGTTTGTTATTGTTCATTGCCTTTAATTATCGCTTCTTACCTCCTTCTTTACTTTTATCTTCATTGTTAGTTATTTGTACGTATTCTATTCATTCTATTTGTAACTTGCAAGTTTCTCTCTCTTTGACCGCAACTCTCCAACGACTCTTTGACTGCACTCTCCTCTATGGGTGTGAACTGCTGTCTTTCTTCCCTCCCCAGACCCTGACCATAGTTTTCTATGAGCAATACACTGTGTTTGATGAATAATAATAATAATAATAATAATAATAATAATAGTAATAATAATAATAATAATAATAATAATAATAATAATAATAATAATAATAATAATAATAATAATAGTAATAATACGTAATCATGATTTAATCTGATCTGATCTGATCTGGTCTAATCTGATATGTTCTGGTTTAAACTTTTCTGATCTGATCAGATTTCAATAAGAATAAGTAATAATTACAAAAACTAAGTTGAAGAGAATAGGTTTTATATCCTAAGTTTATCCAAGAGAAAAGAAACAAGCAGCAAAGTACAACAAGGCATCCAATGACTCATATGTGATTTTTGGATGGTTTAATGATAAACCATTTGTGGTTGTTTGTACACGATTTGGAGCATCTATGGGACAAATAAATAAGGGACTATTACCATAATAAAATGTGAGCAACAATGGGGAAAAGTACTACCATTCAAGTCTTAACTAAAAGAAGTTATTCTTAAGTAATTAAGGAAAGAATTCTTTGAGTAGGCAATCAAAGGGAAAGTAGTTGGAGCAGCTCTTGGGCATTATTTTAAATGTTGTTTGACAGTGATTCAATGGTCTTTAATAGTAGGTTAAATTCTGAAGTTAATAGAGTTATATTATAGGAAAGTGCTTGTTAATTGTAAATAAAGTCATTTTATTTGGCAATTGGATTTTGAGTTAAATTCTTTAATAGTAGGTTAAATTCTTTTGACAGCCTAAATACATTTTATTAATACAAAAAATCAGTTAGTAAATTATAATTTTTAACTAGCATTAGTAATAGCTTATTATTAGTGTTATTTCAATGCTTGTAACCAAATTTCCCAAGGCATGTCAAGTGATTTTCCTAGTTTTTTAATATGCTTTTAGCGAATTTTTAGTTACTTTAGGATGTAATTGTGTGGCCTATAAAAGGGCATTTGACCCTATGACTAAAGATAGACTTGAAAATTGATAAAATAAACCTTAAGCTATTTTGCTTGTTAAGACTTCAAAATTCTTATAGGGAATTTGTCTTGTTTAATCCAACTACTTGTGTGGTTTCACTTTTCTTGAAGAGTTATAGTGGGTTTTGAGTAGTCATTCTACTATAATTTCGAAGTTCATTAGTTAAGAGGTTTTCCCTTTTGGAGTCCTACAACTAGTTGGTTTAAAGTGAGTAATCCTACCAACATGTCTTTGTTTATCAAGTGAGTAATCATAGCAAACTTTTTTATTTCTTTTCTTTCAAAGTATTTTCGATGTTCATCATTTTTTTTCTGTTATTTTAGAGTCATATGAAAAATCAGAAAAGAGTCCTTGAACTGGCTTCCGTTAAAACATTAGTCCAAAAACATCCTCTAAATCCTGTCCAAAACCTTAAAAACCTTGTCAAATCCAAAATCGTCATTACCATTTGCAATAGCCTATATAAATCCCTTTCGATCATTCCATTATTATACCTAGACCTTCTAAATCAAACACATTCCTTTTCTTAACCTTGTCTCCTTTGGAAAGACCTTTTTGTTAGTTTAATCCCTTTAGATTATACATCAGGAGAGCATTAGAAGCATTATCCTATTAAGCTACAATCACCTCTTTATCTATCCCAATGCTTCAAAAGGTAAAAAATATAATCAATAAAGGAGCATTCGTTGAAAGGATAAAGTTACGTGTGATGATTGTTTGAGATTGTCGTGCTACTAAGGTACACGCTTAAACCATACTTTTGTAATTAGTTATGCAAAGTAATGTTGTATTAATTCTATGATGTGATGTTGTTTATCATTTAAGGCTTAGACACCAAAAATAATTTGAAAGGATTTAACTTGAAAATTGAGGATGATTGTGTTTATTACCCGTATGGGTTCTTACATTGGAATTGGAATTATTATTATTATTATTATTATTATTATTATTATTATTATTATTATTATTATTATTATTATTATTAATACTATTATTATTATTATTATTATTCCCATGGTAGTTTTGGATCATTACGGTCACCATGGGGGTATGCATACTTTACCTTTGACGACCCGAACAGGACGGGCAATGTCTAAGGTTGGAGGTAACGTTGGGATTAGCTCTCCCATGTGCATTCCTCTAAACTTTAGTAACACTCTGACAACCCCAAAAGGAAGACAACGACAGGAATTGGGGAATTGAAAAGTCATTATGAATTAAAATTGTTAGAGGTTGTGCAAGTTAGGATGAACTCATTGCTTGTTCGTAACCTATATAATGCACTGTATGATGCCTTTGACTTGTATTTGTTTATGTAATATGGGACGTACAATGATGTTGTCATTTGAAAACTAGCAGGTTGATTGCAGGTGGGATTGGAATAGTGAAAATGCACACTAGATCCTATAATTGAGCAATTCGATGCGTTAAATTTATTATTATGATTTTGGTGAACTTTAAATTAATTTTCTGCCGCAAGTACTTTTACCTTATGGGCATTAATTTGTTATGAGTAGGCCAGAAGGCTCTCGAGTTGTAAATTTTTAAGACTTTCGCTGACTTATTATTATTATTATTATTATTATTATTATTATTATTATTATTATTATTATTATTATTATTATTATTATTATTATTATTATTATTATTATTATTATTATTTATTACTTTGTCACTTGAACGTTGTCGATATTAGAAACTGGTTTAACTTAAACGTCTGACGTGTAACCCGGAATTCATATTTCCATGTGTATATCCGGTCCACTTTAACACGGACTATTACAATTTACAATTATAAAATAATCTCATAGAGAAAGAGACTTATTACATGAAAATCATACAATAAACTAAAAGGATTGAAAAATTCCACAAGACACCCTTACAAAGAGTTGCCACATAAAATAATCAAATCATACAATAAACAAATAGGATTAGAATATTTCACATGACACCTGTACAAAGAGTTGCCACATAAAATAATCAAATTGGTTAGTTGCTACATTTGAACTAAATAAGGTAAAGTTGATTTTATTATATTACATATTATTATAAAATATTATTATATTTTATTATATTTTTACTTTTGATTGTTTGTATATACATCCTAATATAAACTTACAAAACAAGACATTAACAGATAAGAGATTGTTTGTATATTCATTATCTATTTTTTGTGTTTTTGAATAGTCTATTGTAGAGTACTTCGTAATGAAATTAGTCTCAAGTATATATTTTGTGCAAATCAAAAAAAGGGAGGAAAACTGGTAAAAAGAAAATACTCCTTTCATCCCACCTATTTAGCATTATTTTCTTTCTCACTCATTTTGAATTATTTTTTTTTTTGGACAATGATCTATTATTTTCTTTTTATCAATTGGCTTTTTATACCAAGTAAGGGAATTCAATACCATTACCCTACATTTTTTGTTTGGTATATGATTGGTCTAATCCAATCCCTTTCTTAAGGGTAATGGATACCCTAATATTATTACCACTTATTTGTAAATAGAAACAAATTCCCTTTTCTCTCACCTCTCCTTTGCTTGCTCATCACCTTTGTGAACAGTAAATTGAAGTCTTGACCTCCATTAACATAATCATCAACACAGTATGTTTTTTCAACTCTCTTTCACTCTCTTCATGAAAATTTTGTTCTTCTTCATTTTGTTTTCCTTGTATTTAAAGATGAAATCAGATTTTTAGATTTTATCAAGAACTTATTGGTGAATTGTTGGAATAATTAATTGCTGGAATTTATGAAATAATTAGTCCTCATTAATTAGATACTATTTATGATAATTAGTATGTACTGTTTTTGAGATCCTCTTTTGCTGTTATTTATGAAACAATTGATCCTCCATTAACATCCTCTTTTGCTAATTTTTATGGAATTTATGAAATAACCTTCACAAATTCTTTTACGACTTAATTTGCTTATGTTATTTACATCCAAATAATTGACTTATAGTACTTAGAAATATAGCTGGACCTTAAAAACGATCCACATAAATAATTGATTGCTGGAATTTCTATCCTCCAAGCATTATTTGATTCTTTGAATAGTTTCCTTTTTGTTTGATGAAATTCCAAATGGAACAATTTATGGAACTATCTTTTTTCAGCTATATTTAATTGACCTTATCCAATAATTATGCTTGTATATATATTTACTTGATAGTGGAAATTTTTCGTTTGATTTTGATTTTTGAGTATAATTTTTGTTGTGCAACTTCTATTAATTGTCATAAATGGATTGAATTATGCAATCCTTATGGAGAAAAAGAATTCTAAAACTACTTCAATTGGTAGTAACAAATGTAGTTGTAGTTCTTATGATGTATTGGGTTTGGTATATGACAAGTGTTGCTACGATTAGGGATGTTCAATTGATCCAAAGTAAAAGAGATATAAAAATATTGCACTTAAAAATTATGCATCGCTTAATACAAGAAAGTGATGTTCATTGCAAAAGTGAACTTCGGGTTAATTTTGAAGGTAACTATTAGTTCAATAATTTTGAAGGTAGCTATTATTTGGTCGATGGGAAGTATACAAAGTATGAGGGTTTTCTTGCTCCATGTAGAGGGAAACTGTATCATCTTAAGGAATAGACAGATAGACAACCAGAAACTGCAAAAAAGTACCACAAACTGCAATGCTCTCATGATGTTTTGAGATGTTCTAAAGAGATATTCTGGTTCAATTTTTGTTAGTTATATATTAATTGTTTCAATATTGTATTTCTTGTTTTGGAATAGGTTCATAAGAAGGGTAAAGGATTGTATGGGGTACTGTTTCCTCACTATGACATCCTTGAGGAGATTTATGCTAAAGATAAGGCCACGGGTGATCAGAATGAGTCTTTTGTAGGAGCAATCAATAGCATAGATGCTGAAGTTACAAAGAACCCAATTTTCATAGATAGTGATGAGGAGGATGATGCGGATTCAAGAAGTCAGTCGACTACTCACTCTATACAATTCAAGAAGCGCTCGATTAAACAAGAGAATGATAATTCAACATCTTCAAAAAAACCCAAGCTCAAGGAATTGAAAGGAAAGAAAACTCTTCAAAGTGATGTTGATAAATTGGTTTCTTCTGTTCATGAAGCTATAAGTAATTTCGGGAAAATTTTTGATAACATTAATGTCAATCTTGGCTCGATGGCTAATGCATGAGCCAAAGCCGAGGAGAGAGAGCAACAGATGGATGAACAATTGAATAAAGTTTTGGAAGAACACAAGCTTCGCATCTTTTATCAAGCTCATTCGAACCTCAAGAAACAATATGCGCTCGATCTTCTTTAAAAAAAGTGAAAATAGTCTTCTAAAAAGACATGAGTTGAAATGTTGTTATTAGTGGTTGTACTTGTAGTATGTACTTGCAGATTATTAGTTGAATACTTGAATAACAGTATTGCAAATTGTTATGTTTGATCTTATTTGGGCTTGAACTATGTTGAGTTTTATCAAGGAAATGTTGTTTTAATGTTTGCTTAAGTTAATATTTCATATCTCTTCAGGTGCATACATAGTATCATATCATTGGAAGTATGTAACACATATTTGTACAAAAATGGACACAATGCCCTTTGCAGATTATTGCAAGCTTATGTAACAAACCAAACAACAATTAAGGGAAACGTAAATAAGTGTTTCCCTTACATTGTTATACCAAATAACATATAGCCATAACCCTTATCTTTACCCTTACTCCTCTTTATTAATTCCCTTTTCCATTTATTTTCTCTTTCCATACCAAACACCCCTAGGTCTTTTTTAATTTGTTTCTCACAATTTATTTTGTCTCCAATTATTATCAAATATCCACGTTTTTAAAAAAAGATTTAAACAACTAATTTCTTCTTACCATGCACTAATCTAAAGGGACGGAGTCGTATTCTTCAAAGGAAAGTCATAAAAATATGACTTATTAATTTGTCATAGTTATATTGATTATAAAATTTTAACGTGTAAATTTCAACTTAATAAAGATAAGATATGATATCATTGTTTACAAATCATAATACTGCTATATCTTAATACTAATAACCGTCCACTGCACGTGTTTCTATATTAGTATTTCAATTCATTGTAGCATGCAGAAGTGCTCATGCATACAATCTTATGGCAGAAAACAAACAACATTATTATGGCCGGCTAAGCATGAAAAAATGTAGTACTACAATCCTTTAATCGTAATAAACGTCCATTAATTAGATTTCATTTGGTTGAGTACATAACAGAGGAGGGAGCAGTTTACATATTAAATTCATCTCTATCCTGCCATCAAAATATAACCAGAAAAAACTCGTAAACCCAAAACGAAACAAAAAACTTACAAAATCCAAACATAAAAAAACACACATATGAAAAATACCCCTAAAAAACTCCGAAAATCAAGGGTTGTTTAGTGCTCGATTACTTTTACATTTAATCTTATAATAAGAATTTGATTTTCACCATTTATAAAAGTTTTAATTTTATCCTCAACCATACTCCTATAAAAAAAAAAAAAAAAAATCTCCACTTCCTCTACAAATAAAAATGTCCTCTAATGTGTGTAATAGTATCAACCATGAACATGTCTCCCAATTTAGGAAAAAAATTAATAATGGGAGAATGTACGATCAGAATTAAACAGAATATGAATGAGGCCGAATTAATTAGTATGAGCTTTGTGAAAATGGAAAATCAGCTCAAACATACTTAATTCACCCACCGTCGCAGCTGGACGGGCGGGCCTATTTTAATGAAAGATTATAAATTAGTGTAGGACCCCCAACCAATAATTTTTTTTTTTAAAAAAAAAAAGAAAGAAAAAAAAAACAAAAAAGAAAAGATCAAAGCCAAAGAGCACCAGCTTGTTTGAGGAGAGGAACAAGGGAGCCATTAATATGAGAAGCCATAACACGATCCATTGCACCGATTAGCTGACCTCCAATGAAAACAACAGGAACAGGATTGGGCGTGGAGAGGTGCAGCATAAGAGCTTTCTCCATATCTTCACCCCATGGATCTAAATCTAAATCATGCACCGTTGGATTAACTCCCATCCCACAAAATAAGCGTTGGATTGCATGACACATACAACAACTACTCTTACTAAATATCACTACTGCACTTTCTGATGCTACTCTCTCTATTCTCTCCACTATTTTCTCAAATTGCATCATTTTTTCTTTCTTTTATTATTAATTTAAAGGTAATAATCAAATGAAATAATTAAGCAAGTTTGGAAATGAGATAAGAAAATAGTAATCGATTGTAGGGTATATATAGGAGAAGGATGCATGCAGTAGTTATGTTAGTTACTTTACTTCAGACTGAACTTGCTTTTTTTTTTTTTTTCCAAATATTTATTTATTTTTTATTTTCGGTTGTTGGTTTTATCGGAAGCGATGTCCATTTTTAGACAAGGGCCAAGTTTTTCCCGATTAACGACACAAAAAGATACTCTCTCCCACTTATAATTAGTGTCTTGCTTGATTTTTATATATTTATAATTTAAAATTTGTATATTATTTTTAATTCATAAATTAAAACATAATCAAGTGTGAACTTTTATTAGTTTCGATATAAATTTTGTTAAAAATAATATTTTAGAATTTTTAACTGTGCACAATTTGAATTACACCTTTACGATTGAATATGTACCATGTAAAAATCAAATGAAAAAATAATAGTGAATAAGAGAGAATATTTTGAATGTGTTGGATTAATATTGCATAAATTTTAGAGTATTTGAACTTTTTGTTATATATGTGATAGGGAAACTAGTTATAGTCTAAAAAGATGTACATTACAATATTTGAGGGGGTTCGAGTTTGATTAACTCGAAGTCAAACAAATTTCAAATCTTGGTTTATAATAATCTCTAGCTAATTGAATTAATTTAATTTTTATATTTGAATTACTTTTGGTTTGAGTAGAATTGTGTTCGCCTTGAATAATCCGGTCAATTTTTTTATATATGTAAATATTGTAATGCATTTATCCAAATACTCGCTCCTATTAGAGTTTGCTTGATATTCCTATTATTTTTATCTCTTTAATTTTTTACATTTGATTTATTAAAAATGAAATCTACCATTTTTGTTAAATTATCTAGTATGCACCACTCTCAAACTTAGTATCATCTCCACAATTTATTTTTTTTCTTATTCTTTTAATAATTGAGCTATCTATTATTATTTAATATTTACTCTCTTTATCCAGAGGCTCTTGCCACAAGTACAATGCTTGTGTAATCAAAGAAAATAGAGAAAATGGATATCAAAAGATATGATTCATAAGAAGGTTGAAAAAATTTGTAAACAGAATGAAAAAGTAACTAATATGTGTATATAAAAATTGAAAAAGAGTATAAATTATTATAAAATAAAAATATAGAAAATTCATAAAAGAAATCAAATGAAAAATATGACTAAAACCAAAGGAGAGAGGAATGAATAAAACAAGTTTGATAAATAGTAGCTCTCCTATTATTTTAAAGGTCTAATCATTTTTGATTTTATAGTATATTATACTCCCTCCGAACCAATTTAGATGTCCCATTTGCTTGGGCACGGTTATTAAGAATGATGTGAGGTCCATTAAAAAGGATAAGTAGTAAAGGTTAAGTAGTGAAGGGTAAGTAGTGAAGCGTAATTGGGTAAGTAAGGTATATGGGGGTATATTTGTAATTACCTGTGTGAACTAAGGATATTTAGGTAAAAAAAGATTGACAAAAATAGAAATGGGACAACTAAAAAGACTTTGCCAAATAAGGAAATGGGACAAATAAATTGGTTCGGAGGGAGTATATAGTAGCGGATCTAGGATTGAAAAACACAGGTAGCATCAATATATAAAATATTCTAGCTTATTATATAAAAACCTAAATAATATGTCTTACATATACTAAATAAATTAGAAAAAAAAATCATGGATAAAATACTTCGTTTTTAAAATTAGTGGCTATGTATATTGTAGGAAATACTGTTCATCAATGAGGGTTGATTCCATCGTGTTACTTATTTATATGAGAATAAACATAATCACATATTGTTTGATTCCTCCCAATGTATAATTTCATTATATCTGGTTTTATAATTTTTAATTATGTACCAATAACTATATTAAGAGATTCTTTCAAAAAAAACTTAAATTAAGAGACAAAATTATGCCTTAGGTACCGTAAAAATTAGAAATATAATCACTAATCAAAATACTTAATGATATTTAAAGGAAACTGAAAAAAAAAAAAGCAAACTTGTTCATTTCTCTATATGTTATAATTTAACAATCAAAAATTTATCATAAAAGAAATTTGTAATATTTATTTTAAAATATCCCAAAAAAAATAATTCCAGCTATAATATTATTATTTATAGGGATGTAGTAGTCTTAATACTAGCTAGCCAAATTAGGTATATTATCCAAAATTAAGAAGGCATCCAAAAATAATAATAATAATAATAATAATAATAATAATAATAATCCAAAAATAAGAGCAATATATGAAATGAGACACAAAAATTAAATATGTTAGTATAGGCAAATTAGTGGTCATTAACTCTTCATCTATTAAAATAGTTGATTTTGTCTTAACTCACAATTGCTATTGATATTGGGATAAAATATGGAGGCCCAATGATAATCACCAAGCAATAGGTAAGAAATGAGCTCTAAATAAATAAAGCAAGTCTAGTAATGCAAAGTGGGCCCACTTATAAAGCAAAGACTAGTTCAGAATTAGTGGAATATAAGAAACATAATTTGCAATAGCCCATGATGCCTTCTTCTTCGACCTCAAGCAGCAACACAGCGATGGCGGCTGGGCTGCAAGTTTCAAAACTAATTTTTTTTTTTTTTTCCAAAATTCATGGGTAGCACTTGCTACCTAAGGTTACACTGTAGATCCGCCATTGATTATATAAATGATTTTTGTAACATAATAAAGTGAAATTAAAATTTTATAATTTGATAATGATTTGTAACTAGAAATATTAAAATTGAGTTTGTGGATTGACACATTTGTAGAATGGAAAGGAAGATATAGAATGAAGAGAAAGGAGTAAAATAATGGGATATTATTGGTTGGATCGACAAAAGCTGAAGGGCCTGAGTGATAGTAGTAAGTAGTCAGCGCATGCGAGAAGAGAGAGAGAAGTAAAGGTAATACTTCTAAGGTATGCATGGGTACAGTAAACCCACGCACATCTCCTTTTTTAGCTCTGTCTGTGCTTACGCCTTACTCTTCATTAGTCATCACTCACTTTTGTAGATACTCTTATTTCTCATTCATCACCATTTCCTTTATTGGTACTTCACGACTTTAGTTTGTCTTCTCTTATCATAGTACACTATATCTTTTAAAATAGTAATACCACCAGTTTTAAAATACTTACATCTATTGTATTTTTAATTATGTATTTTAAAAAATTATAAAATATTAATTACTGCCTCTTATTTAGCTTATGTGTCTCATTTCATTTTATGATCAAGTCACCTTAATTGTCACATTTTTATTTTTGGTATGGGTTTTTGACTTTTATGCCCTTAGTAACTTTATCCTATTTTGAATTATACCCTCCATTACCCATACTAATTTTCCTTCCTTACATTAAAAAACCCATAATATTACTCTCATTCTTACCCTTAGGGTCCCACTTTTGACTCTCTTTAAAATCCGTGGAAAGTCAAATGAGACACTAAGGTGAATAGGAGGAAGTATTAAACAAATAAAATTCAAGTTTTAACTTATAAATAAAAAAAATAATCAAAAATAAAGAATAGTAAATGAATAGTGCATTATCTTGTAATGTATCAAGTAATATGGAATAGAGAAAGTACTAATTAACTCAAAAAATTCTCATATATTTGAATTCATTGATACTATATTAAATGGATAGAAAAAGTCATGTACTCCCTTCAATTCTCACCATTTGTCTCATTTGATTTTTACACTTTATCCAATGTATAAATTTATTTCGAAATATCTCTAATTCTACATAATTAATACTTCATCCTATTCATCTTAGGTATTCCATTTTATTATACACTACAAATAAGTATTGAAATAGCGATGGGAAAAAAGCGATGAGAAGATGTGATCGCCAGTGGCAACGGCTTGGCTACGACACGTCCATCACCTTTTGTGTTTTAAAAACTAGTGACGGCACGGGCAGCAGTGGTCGCTAGGGGGAAAAGCAAGTGGGCGATGGGCTATGTGGTCGCCAGTTCGACGTCGTATTGTTCAACGACTAATTTATGGTGTATTATTTAAAGTGGACGACGGCTTTGTTAGTAGCCCTTTCGTCGCCAATTCTAGTATTTTTTATTTTAATCTTTGGTGAGGGGTTGTTTGATAGCCAGCTCGTCGCCCTTTTTCGTCCGTAATTTTAGAATTAGAATTTGAATTTTAATTTGAAAAATGGCGAGGGGTTTGTAATCACCGTGTTGTCGCCATATTTTTTATAAATAATCAGCACATATTTTGTTCGTACAAATAACATAATTCTGAGATTAGATGTCCTTGTAAAAAGTGTAAAAATTGTTGTTATAAGAAACCAGATGAAATAAGAAAACATCTAATAAGAACGTGGTTTGTTGAAACTTACTATGAGTGGGAATATCATCAAAACACAGAGGTAGGAACAACATCTGATGTTGTAGCGGTAGTGGGAGAGCAATCGTCAAACAATCCAAATTCATACTCACAGATGGTGCATGATGCAGTAGCTAATGTATTTCCAGACACTTACCATCAGTTTCTTCCCTCCCCGTATGATGTAGTATCGGTAGATAATGAACCACTGGTACACGCTGACGAATATTTAAACCCTCATTGTCGAAAGTTCTTTGAAATGTTAAATTCTATAAATAGTTCTTTATTTGAAGGTTGTAAAAATCACACCAAGATGTTTATTATTGGTTGACTTAAAAACCTGAAGACAGACCATCGTCTCACTGAGAGGTGTTACGACGATATTTGTGCTATTGTGTACGAAGTGTTACCAGAAGAGAATACGATGGTAAATAACTTCTATGAAACCAAAAATCAAATAGCTTCCCTTGGATTACCTGTTGAGAAGATTGATTTTTGTCCTAACGGATGTATGATATATTCGGGGAATAATGCGAATGCAACTTGCTGTTATATTTGTGAAACTTCTAGATGGAGAAGAAACAATAAAGGTGATAAGGTTTCGCGGAAACAATTTCATTATTTCCTCTTAGGCCCCAGATTACAAAGATTGTATGCTTTAGAGGCTACAACTAGGCATATGAGGTGGCACGTAGAGCACCGCATTAAAGATGGAGAGATGATACATCCGTCCGATGCTGAAGCGTGGTTGACATTTAACGACATACATCTAGATTTTGCATTAGAGACTCGAAACGTGCGGCTTGGTCTGTGTATTGATGGTTTTAACCCCTTTGGAAGTTTGGGTCAACAGTATTCATCGTGGCCTGTGATTGTCACACCATACAATCTTCCGCCGTGGATGTGCATAAAGAAGCCGTATATGTTCTTGACCGTGATTGTCCTTGGGCCGAGGAATCCAAAGCACAACATTGACTTATATCTTCAACCGCTAATACAAGAGTTGAATATGTTGTGGGAGGAGGGGATTTATAGATTTGATGTTTCAAGAAACGAGCATTTCCAACTGTAGTAGCTTTCATGTGGACGATCAATGACTTTCTAGCTTATTCAATGTTGTCTGGGTGGAGTACTGCGGGCCGATATGCTTGCCCTTACTGCATGGATGATTCACAAGCCTTCTACCTTACGCATAGCAAGAAGATGTGTTGGTTTGACTTTCATAGAAGGTTTTTAGATAGAAGTCATCCCTATATGAGAAATAGAACAAATTTCAGATCGGGGTGTCGTTGAGAAAAAAGATCCACCTATTATTCGAACTGGACATGAATTGCTTGATGAATTAGACCAGTTTGGATTTTTGAGAGTCAATGAAGAAGATTCACTAGAACATAATAAAGAAGTTAGTAAGTACTCTGCTGGATGGAAGAAGATGAGCATATTCTGGAATTTTCCATATTGGAAAACTAACATGATTCAACATAATTTGAACGTTATGCACATAGAGAAGAATGTTTTTGATAACATTTTCAACACGTTGTTGTGTGTGTCAAGTAAAATAAAGGATCACATCAAAGGAAGACATGATCTGCGTGAACTTGGTATACGTTTAGAATTGCATCCTATAGGTGTGTGTACTCTCAAACCTTTATAGTTTTAGATTTAGAATTAATAATAATTCATGTAACATGTTAGTTTGATTATATATAGGTACGTCTATTCTGAAGGCTTCTTATACATTAAATGAACAACAAATTTGTTCTTTGCTTCAATGGTTGAAAAACATTAGATATCCCGATGGTTATGTGTCCAATATGGCAAGGAATATTGACATGGCCAAGCATCAATTGTTTAGCATGAAAAGTCACGATTGTCATGTTTTCATGCAACGATTAATTCCAATTGAATTTAGAGAATGGCTACAGATGAAGGTTTGGGAAGCTCTTACCAAGTTGAGCTTATATTTTAGAAGTTTGACAACCACAAAGCTATGTGTGGACGGTTTGAGGAAGATGGAAGCAGATATTCCTGTTATCATCTGCAAACCGGAGACTATATTTCCGCCCACATTCTTTGATAGCATGGAACACCTTCCTATCCATTTGGCATATGAGGCAAGGATTGCAGGACCGGTCCAATACAGATGGATGTATCCATTTTAGAGGTATATAAATCATATGTAATTAATTTTTGTTTAATTATTATACGTTTAGGTCATTCATTTATTACAACGTTGAACTAATTTTTTTGTAGGTACCTTAGACATTTGAAGCTTAATGTGAAAAATAAAGCTCATGTTAAAGCATCGATATGCAACGCTTATTTAACCAGGAAGCATCGCATTTTGTTTCCCATTATTTTGAGCCACATGTCCAATGCAGGGTCAGAGACCTTCCCAAGAATGATGATGGAAGTTACAACAATGTTATATCTTGTGTATTGTCAATATTCAGTCATCCAATAAGATTTCATCAAAAAGGAAAAGCATATATTTTGGATGAAAGAGATTACGAGATGGCCTAAAGATACGTGCTAATGAACTATCTAGATATGGATGTATTTGTGTCTGAGTTTAAAAGTTGAATTCAAAGACATGAACCGAATTGGTCAAGTCAGAGGATTGAAGCGTTTGTGCAAGAGAATTTTACAAATGCATTCAGAACAACAGTATGTTGTTCATCTTTTAACATCTTTTATGTATGACAAATTTACGTTATTAAAATTCATAAAGTTATTTTCATTTATCTGACAGGCAAGACAAGGATTATTCGATAACCTAGAGAACAGTGAGATTTTGAAGCGAAGGTTGAAGGACCACTTAAACATGCTCGGAGTTACAATGTCTGTTATAATAATGGATATAGATTCCACACAGTACTTCATGCAACTAATAAATCTACAAACAATAGTGGAGTGTGCGTGAAAGCTGTTGACAACATTCCTGACGAAGATGATTTTTACGGGCAATTGCTTGAAATTATAGAGGTTGAATATCCGGGGATACCTATCAAAAGAGTGACGTTGTTCAAATGTCATTGGTATATCCTAACTGCTACTAGAAATAGCCACGGAACAAACATTCATAAACGATATAAGTTAGTTTACATACATCAGGGTCGTTCGTATAGTATATATGATCCATTTGTGTTGGCAAGTCAAGCATCTCAACTATATTATCTTCCATATCCGAGTACATGACAAAATTTGAAAGATTGGAGATCGATTTGCAAAGTTAAACAAAATAAGTTCGACAATGCAATACAACAAGAATCCAAAGATGCTGCTTTTCAAGAAGAAAATAGAGAACGTTTTGAAATTGAAGAAGATGTTTCCCAGACACCGCTTCTTGATCCATCTGGCGAAATTTTTCATAAGGTGCTTGATAATGATGAAGATACTGAAGAAGATGTGGATCTTGTACTGTCAGAAGACGAAGAATCCGAAGATGAAGTTGCTGAGAACAACGATTATTTTGGTGATAAAGAGTAGCTTAATTATTCATATGTAATTATTTAATATTTTGTAATATTTAATACAATTTTATTATATTCCTCCAAATTATTAATATTTTGTATTAATAATAATAACAACAACAGCAACAACAACAACAACAACAACAACAAATACAATAATAATAATAATAATAATAATAATAATAATAATAATAATAATAATAATAATAATAATAATAATAATAATAACAATAATAATAATAATAATAATAATAATAATAATAATAATAATAATAATAATAATAATAATAATAATAATAATAATATAATAATAATAATAATAATAATAATAATAATAATAATTATAATTATTATAATAACAATACTAATAATATATAATAACAATAATAATAATAATTAATTAATAATTAATAATTATTATAATTACTTCAATTACACGACATCAAAAGGCGGGATTATCAAAATTTTGAATAAAGGGTGATGCTATGGCGACGAACAGGGGCGTCTCCCCTTGCAACACTTTCCATACTGATTTTCCCTATTCTTGCACGCCATAACTTGCTAATTACCGAGGACTGGTGACGTGCGAGCGACGGGACGTGTTGTCACTAGTATCAAAAAATCAATGCCAGTCATTTCGTATAACCAGCAACGGATTAGCGACGGGGTGGGTAGTCGCCATTTCTCGAAGAAAAAATGGGAAAATGTTGCCCTAATTTCTCATTTTCTACAATCAAAACCCTAAAATTATTTATTTTTTCTCTAAGTACTGTACGCCTCTTCCTCTACTTACTCCATTAATCTCATCCTCTATTAATTTTCTTTTCTCTAGTAATCTCATCCTAATTTTCAACATTCATCTTGTGGTTACTACTTATCTTCAACTCTAAAATTGTCATCTTCTTACTAAAAGGTTAGTGTTTATTGTTTATTTTTATAATTTTTTTTATTTCATGATGATTATGATGAATTATGTTTGTATGTCTTTTTATTTTTTTATGTTTGTTTTCAAATTATAAAGTAAATTTTCATCTTCAACATGTTATTTCATGTTATTTCATGATGATTATGATGAATTATGTTTGTTTATTTTTTTTCGTTATTTTCGAATTATGGTATAATTTTAGCATGTATCATGTTATTTTTTTTCAGATTTTTTTTTTGTTAATTTTAAATGTAATTTTCGAATTATGTAGTAATTTATTTTTGTTCTCATGTTAATTTATTGTTTCGAAATATTTTTATGTTTTTTTTGTTATTTTCAAATTTCAATGTAATTTGTGCATGTTTCATGTTATTTTATTTACTTCGATATTTTTTTATGTTTTAATTTAATGTAATTTTCGAATTATGGAGTAATTTATTTTTGTTTTCATGTTATTATTTTGTTTCGAAATATTTTTATGTTTTTTTATTATCGAATTATGGTATAATGTGTGCATGTTTCATGTTATTTTATTTTTCGAAATTTTTACTATGTAATTTTCGAATAATGCTGTGATTTATGGTTGTTTGTTTTTATGTTATTTTCGAAATATTTTTATGTTTTTTTTTTTGTTATTTTCAAAATATTTTAATTTATGTTTTTTATGGATTACTTGAATATTATAGGTAGAAATGTTATGTTTGGGATGATAATATACATTAGGTAGGTAGAAATGTTAGTTTACTTGAATATTAGTTGTAGATTGTGTTACATTTTATGGTATAGATGAGATTGATTTTAGTTGAAAATAATACTAGGGTTTTATATAAATGTTATAGGAAAAATGAACAACGATCCTAATGATGAAACAGCCCAAACAAGCGTAAACAGTGTAATAATACTGTCTACATAGCACAACGAAAGACTTATAGAAGTCTGGGTTGAATCCGACTTGTGACTAATAGCCACAACAAACCAATATCGGAGTATTTAAAAACTTTTTACATAATTAAGTGAATACTATTTACAAAACATTATAAAATTATTACAATTTAATTTGAAAATATCTAATTTACATTATAAATTTCAAAAAGAAGTCCTCGCCTCGCACGTAACACATAATATAAGTATACATCGTCTGCACAGCAAACCTAACCTGAGAATGGATCTATCCCCTGAAAGGGATAGGCCACATCAAAGACTGTCAACAATTGAATTGTTGAGTAATCCAACCAACTATTACATCTATATACAAGTCATTAACAAATTAATGTCTCCAATGTAAGCTTTTGCTCATTTGGTATCTCCTTATTAAACATTAATTTATCAAAAAACTCTTTTAAAAGACCGTTTGGTATCGACATGAGTATGACTAAGAACCTTTGGTTCATTGTGAATCAAAATACGGCTATAACTTTACAAGTTAATAGCGAAACAATACAACAAATGAAACATATGATTTTATTTGTGAAACAAACAAAACTTTATATACAAAACGTATTTATTCAAATATAATATTAAAACAATGATATAACAACACTTAAAAAATGTAGGAATATACGAACTCATTTTAGGGCGATTCAAGTGCCCACGCGACCGCGATTTGGAGCTCTACAACCCGTATGAAGACACCAGAACCCAAAAATAATCACAGCTGACCCGAAAATGGCTAAAACAGAACGCTTAATTTCTGTACTGAAATTTCAATATCCAAATACTAAATTTAATACTAGAAACAAAATAACCAATTCTAATCAACTCTAAAAACAAGTCAATTACTAATTGAATCCATATACTCATCTTAAATTCAAGTTGATACTTAAATTTGAATCAAAGACCCAAACTGAATCCACAAATACTAAACTAGTTTAAAACATTTAATTAATACTTAAATAGAATAGTTTGTGGGTTACCTCAATCACCATTGAAGTACCTTCCAACTTTCAATCTTGAACTTCAATACCATATAATCATCGAAATAAACCCCAATTTAGC
>NC_080054.1:12065161-12147661 GCF_026212465.1 Amaranthus tricolor
GGTGTAGAGTCCTTCTTACCGTTCTCATTCTTAACCCCTTCTCATTGTATCTCTTCCCTATATATATATATATATATATATATATATATATATATATATATATATATATATGTATATATATATATATATATATATGTATATATATATATATATATATATATATATATATATACATATATATATATATACATATATATATATATATATATATATATATATATATATATATATATATATATATATATATATATATATATATATATATATATATATATATAATGTGAAAAAGGGGGAAAAATGCGTTCAAGGTTGCGACAGAATGGCGATGGGGGCAGTTGGTCGCCTACAATATGAAAGTAGAGGCGAGAGGCTAGCGATGGCCTTGTTTGTCGCCCATTAAGAAAGTGCTTGGCGATGGGGGGGTGCGACACCTGGTTCAAGCTAGAGGCTAGCGACGGCCTAGTGCGTCACCCTTTCAGATTGCTTTTTGGCGATGGCATGTTCGTCACCAGCTGGTCGTCATTGTGTTCTTAAAATGGGCAAGGAAATGACGTCCACTTTTAATTTAGCGACGAACAAAAAGGATACTGCCTTGGGTCCCGTCACCCATCTCACTTTTTGACCATTTAGCTATCAAATGGCGAGGAAATGTGTAGTCGCCATTTTATTATTCTTTTGTAGTGAGAAATCTATAACTTAAAATATAGTTATGTGAGATCTTATTTGATTTGTTTTGATGTAAAGATTATTAATAAACTTTTTATAATTTTTAATTATACATTACTCAATATATTAAGAACCGAATAAATATATTAGATAGAGTGCATAAAGTAAATGGGACACTTAAGATGAATAGGAGGGAGTAGGTTTTAAAGATTTATATTAATAAAATCTACATTTAGAAGAATCAAACAAGATTTCACTTGACTATATTGGACATCTAAATTAAGAATAAAATACAAATTGAGAGTGGTCGATGAATAATATTAAAAAAATTAAATGGGACAATTAGTGTGTATTGATGAGAGTATAATATTCCTTGATTCTTAATTAGCTTTCTCTTATTTTTAAATACTCCTTGGTCTATAGGATTTGCTCATGTATTCCGTTGAGCTTATTTAGGGAACAGATACAAGTAGTATTTAGGAGTATTACTTAGTTGATGGAAAAGAAATAAATTAACTTACGGTGTACATGGTATTAAAAGAAAGAAAAAGATTATGTGAAATGAAAATTAAAAAATTGAGTTGGATAAACAAAAATAGAAATACCAAATCTAATGGTGAAAAAAGAATAATACTTTTCTTATGCCAAGTCTCAAATCTCAAGCTATTGGTAAAGAGTTTGATCACATCATAGCTTATACATTATTATGCACACTTAAGAATGAAGATGTGAGTGAAATGAGTTATGAAGAATTGAAGTTTGTATTACTTGATGAAGTGACCAAAGTGGATAATTTGGTGTACCTTAAACAAGGCAATGAGAAGCTTAACAAAGGCTCTAAGCCATGCCTTGATAGAGGCATGCAATGGGGAAGGAAATTCTTGCTCGAGGCAACAGCTTGCAAAGGTCAGTAGCTAGTCACTGAAGGCCGCTCGATCGAGCGCTAGGCATGCTCGTTCGAGCAGGTTAGCCAGGAGCCTACAGACGCGATTTTATGTTTTGTTGTATTTTGCTTGGCTTCGACCTAGGGTTTTCTAATATGTTAGGGACTATGTAAGGGGCCCTTAGAACAACATTAGAAAGCATTGTGTGAGGCTAATACATAAGAAGCAATTAGGGTTTATCACCAAGAGAGTTCTTTATTTTATTACAGTGTTTGAGTATAACCACTATTATAGGTGAGGTTTTTGCTTTGATAGAGTGTTCTCAAAGCTTGTGTGTGGCTTCTCATTAGTGTATGTTGTTGGACCTCTTGAGTTTTGATCGTTGATAGTACCTATGGCTTTGTTCGTGGGAATATACGTGTCAAAAGGATTCAAGAGATGTTAGAAGAGTTTATCACTTGGGATGTTAAATGGAGACAGCAGGTCTACTGTTCCTAAGTAAGATGTTCTAGCAAAACTGGATTCTGGAAACAGCGCACTGTTCCCAAACCAAAGTCAGCCTACGTTAACTAATAAATTCCGATTTTTATTTTTTATTTAATGTATTTAAATTAATTTGTTGCATTTATTTATTATAGTTAATTGGCAAAAAGATTTCTAAAAATTTCTTTTCGTATGAATTTCGAAATAAAGATCCTTTATTTTAGGATCTATATTTAGTAAATCTTGGATTTGCTAAATATAGAACTAGCTGTTATTGAATGGGTCTTAGCTATCATTCTTAACCGGTCTTTATACCTATAAGTTAGCAAATAACCATTCCCATTAAGTATAACCGTTTCTATTAATAGCAAAAACGTTCCAAAAGTTAGTACTGGAACAAGAACTATTGCTGAGAAACTGCTGCTTAAAGGAAAAGCGGTTATTATTAGGAAACAGCGGTTATTATTAGAAAACAGCGGTTATTATTGCTTTAACCGTATGTTTGATTTATTCAAGGCTTATGGAAATAACCGTTTGATAGTGTAATCCACATTTTTCCCATGATCTTTTGATAGGGAATAATGGATTGGAATATTTTCTATTTTTAGAGATTTTATTTTTTATAATTAGCTAATGAACTCGGCTGTTCCAAAGCGCATGCATTGAGAGAAAAAAACGTATAAACTTTTTTTCATGCGATTATTTTTGGAAATTCTACAAGAAATATTTTGCTTTTAAAATTGCCAATTAATTCATAATATTTTCTTGTGCAACTCATTGATTTATTTTAGAGAATTTCATTCCTTTTGTAAGGGTTTTTGTGAGTACATGTAATTAGACTCGAGTGAGTCTAAGGGGGGGGGGGGGGGAATTTAATAGCTTTGAGTGAAGCTAGTGTGGAGTTTAGCTTTTAGTGAAGCTAAGTTTGTTGCTTTGAGTAAAGCATTTTGAGAGAGAAGAGTTGGCCTAGTTGATTCGCTTCGAGTGAAGTAAGGTGTTTATTGTAATTGTAACTAATTGCTGTAAACATAGTGGAGTTTTTAGAAATCCCAAGGGGTCGTGGTTTTTCCTTCTGTTTAGGCCCAGAAGGTTTCCACGTAAAAATCGTGTGTTTCTCTTTTATTATTTTGCTCTAAGTTTAAGCTTTATTTATTTTATTCAATTCCGCAAAAACAGGGCATAAACGCTTAAACTAGCAACAACAACAATTCACCCCCCCTCTTGTTGCTGTTCCCGTTACTAATTGAGTCAACAATTGGTATCAGAGCCCTGTTCCCAGTAGATTAGGAAACCCTGAGGGCAGAATCCTGGTATTTTTGACAATGCCAATTATGAACGAGCGAATGGAAGAAGGGTATTCAACTCAAAGACCGCCAATGCTTGATGGAAAATTCTATACATACTGGAAAAATAGGATGGAAATCTTCATCAAGGCTGAGAACTATCAAGTGTGGAGAATCATCGAAATCGGAGATTTTGAGGTAACCATTACTAACTCCAACAATGAAGTAGTTCCCAAACCAATAACCGAATATGAAAAAGAAGATTTTCAAATAATGGAATTAAACGCTCTTGCAATAAAATTACTTCATTGTGGGCTTGGACCAAACGAGCATAATAGAATAATGGGGTGCAAATCTGCTAAGCAAATTTGGGACCTGCTAGCTGTTACCCTTGAGGGAATAAGTGAAGTCAAACGGTCTAAGATTGATTTGTTAATGTCTAAATATGAGAGATTTGTTATGGAGCCAAGAGAAAGCATCCAAGAGATAATCACTAGGTTCACCAACATAACAAACGAACTTGTCTCTCTTGATAGAATAATTCCCACTGATGAACAAGTAAGGAAGATTCTTAGGAGCCTTCCTCAAGATGAGCGCTGGAGGGCCAAGGTTACTGCTATACAAGAGTCCAAAGATTTTACAAAGTTTAATCTAGAGGAGTTGGCTGGTTCCCTAATGACGCATGAATTACATTTGGGAACAGTCGATAGTTCCAGAAACAAGGGACTGGCCCTGGCAGTTGGGGAACAGGACGAGTCAGAATGCGATGAAGAAGAGGCTGCCTTACTGGTACGAAAGTTCAAGAAGTTCTTCAGGAATAGCAGGTATACAAATCAAAGATACAACAAAGAAAGAAAAACAAAAATCAATCTTGAATGCCACAAATGTGGAAGTACCGATCACTTCATCAAGGAATGCCCAATGTGGAAGAATGATAAGGGCAAGGGAAAGACAAGAGATTCAAGAAGACCTTTGAACAAAGAAAACTTTAACAAGACCGACTTTCGCAAGGCCATGATTGCTGCATGGGGAGAAACTGAAAGTGAAAATGAAACTATTATTCCTGAAGAAGAGGAGACAGCTAACCTATGTCTCATGGCTACGCACGAAGGCAAGGAAAAGCAGGTAAATACTTCTAATTCATTTTCTATCCATCCATCCAATTTAAGTAAAAATAAATTAATTGAGTTGCTAAAGGAGACACAAGCTAAACTTGAAAATTGCAATGTTAAGTGTCTCCAATTAGAAAAGGAACTCAAGGTAAGCAAAGACCATATCTCTTATATAAACACCTTTAGATCCGATGTCCAAAACAGATTTTTCGGTTTGTTGGATCAAAACATAATTCTAAATGAAAATATGGAGCGAATTAAAAAGGAAAATGTTATTCTTAATATTGAGTTGTCGCAATACAAATTATTAGGCTTGAATAAAGAATTGAATGATGCATCTACTAAAGATCTGTGCAAAGATTTTCAAAAGATGAATCTAGAATCCAACCGTATTAATGATGATAAGCTTGAATTAAACTCAAGAGAAAAAGGGAAAATCAAAATCACTCCCAAATGGATTCAAGATGCTAAAAGTAAAAATTCAAAAGGCCTAAATTATCTTAAGAGTAACAATAAGAAGAAAGCTTACGTTGATCTTCCTAGTGACAGATTCTGTTCCTTCTGTGGAAGAACTGGTCATCTGAAGGACCAGTGCACCAAAAAGGAACAGTACACTGTCTCCAACAGAAACTATGTCGATAACATTCAGATTAAGAAAAATGATTCATGCAAAATCAACAAGGAACCCAAGAAAGTCTGGGTTCCTGTAACTAACCATTAATTTTTTACAGGTCCAAGTGAGGGGGAACAGCTCATGGTATCTCGACAGTGGGTGTTCCAAGCACATGACGGGTGACAAATCTAAATTTCTCTCACTTGAAGCCTATGATGGGGGGACAGTAACCTTCGGTGACAATATGAAGGGTGAGATAATCGCCAAAGGAAAAGTTGGAAGGTCCTGTTCCCATGCTATCGATAATGTGTTTTTAGTCGAGAATTTGAAACATAACTTACTTAGCATTTCTCAATTTTGCGATAAAGGTAACTCTGTGAACTTTACTTCTGAAAAGTGCATTATTTCTAGGAATGACACTGGAGACATCGTTCTTGAGGGAATTAGAAAAGGGAACACTTATGTAGTGGACCTGGACACTGTTCCCAAGACCAATCCAACGTGTCTAAGTGTTGTAGAAGACGACCCACTACTTTGGCATAAGCGTCAAGGTCATGCTAGTTATACATTGATTAATGCATTAAGATCAAAAGACCTAGTTAGAGGACTACCAGCTATAAAATTCCTTAAGGATGAAATTTGTGATCCTTGTGCCAAAGGAAAACAAGTGAGGTCATCTTTTAAATCAAAGAATATTGTGACCACCACTAAACCACTTGAATTATTACATATGGATCTATGTGGACCTATGAGAACACAAAGCCGGAGTGGCAAAAGATATGTGTTTGTTATTGTTGATGATTATAGTAGATTTACATGGACTTTATTTTTAGTTAGTAAAGATGAAGCTTTTAATGAGTTTATTTCTTTCGCTAACAAAATACAAAAATCTACCAATAATCAAATTATTCACATAAGGTCAGATCATGGTAAAGAATTTGAAAATTCAAGTTTTATGAGTTATTGCAATGAACATGGATTAAGTCATAATTTTTCGGCACCACGAACACCACAACATAATGGTGTAGTAGAAAGGAAAAATAGAACTTTAGAGGAAATGGCTAGAACCATGTTAATTGCTAGTGGTCTACCTAGAAATTTTTGGGCCGAAGCTGTTAATACTGCATGTTACATTTTGAATCGTGTATTAATAAGACCAATCACTTCAAAGACACCCTATGAATTGCTTAAAGGTGTTAAACCAAATATTTCCTATTTTCGTGTGTTTCGATGCAAATGTTTTGTTCATGTGAATGGAAAATGAAATATAGGGAAGTTTGATGAAAGAAGTGATGAAGCAGTATTTCTTGGCTACTCATCACATAGTAAGGCTTACAGAGTTTATAACAAAAGAACAATGAGCGTGGAAGAATCCGTTCACATAATTTTCGATGAAACTAACTTTTTGTCAAGTGAACAGGATACAAATAATTTTAAGATAGGTCTTGCAAATCTAGAGAATGACGAAGAAGAAATGAAAATGCAAGATCAAGGAACAGCAGGTGAACAGCTGATCCTAGAAGAGGCAGAAAGGAACGTTCTTGATCAGGAACAGCCGGGACTTCAGAACCAACAGACTGTTCCCAATCCTGCTGTTCCCACAGAAGAGCAAGCTAATCCAGTAGCTGAACAGATTGACGATCAAGCTGATGAACCAGAACATACTACTGTTCCCACAAGAGAATTCGTGCCCAAACCTTGGAAATATCAAAGTTATCATCCTCTTGATTTGATTATAAGTGATTTGAATAAAGGAACACAAACTAGATCTCAAATGAGAAACTTTTGTGCACACTTTGCGTTCCTATCATCACTCGAGCCCAAGAATCATGAAGAAGCTCTATTGGATTCCGAATGGATCGTGGCCATGCAAGACGAATTAAATGAATTTGAAAGAAATAAAGTTTGGCACTTGGAACCCAAACCGAAACACAAAATGGTAAATGGTTTGAAATGGGTATTTCGGAATAAACTAGATGAGCATGGAATAATTGTTAGAAACAAAGCAAGGCTCGTGGTCAAAGGATACAATCAACAAGAAGGTATTGATTATACCGAGACATTTGCTCCGGTAGCAAGGTTAGAGGCTATAAGAATCTTAATTTCTTTTGCTGCATTCATGAATTTTAAATTATATCAAATGGATGTGAAATGTGCTTTCTTAAATGGTTTTCTTGATGAAGATGTTTTTGTTGAACAACCCCCAGGATTTGAAAATATCTCTTGTCTCGATCATGTCTACAAGCTTGATAAAGCTCTTTATGGCTTAAAACAAGCTCCTAGGCAATGGTATGAAAGACTATCAAAGTTTTTGATTCAAAATGACTTTGTAAGAGGCAATATTGACAAAACCTTATTCTTTAAGAATAGAGGTTCGGATATTTTAGTCGTTCAAATATATGTTGATGATATTATCTTTGGAGCCACCAATGAACTGTTGTGTAAAGAATTTGCCAACCTTATGAGCACTGAATTTGAAATGAGCATGATGGGAGAATTAAAATTTCTTTCTTGATTTGCAAATTAAACAAACTGCTAATGGTATCTTTATTCACCAACAAAAATATATAAGAGAACTTCTCAAGAAATATGGCCTGAATAATGCTAAAACCAACAACACACCTATGGCTACAAATGTTAGATTAGATGAAGACCCAAATGGAACAAATATTGATCAAAGTATGTATAGAGGCATGATTGGCTCTTTATTATATCTAACTGCTAGTAGACCCGATATTGCTTTTAGTGTTGGTTTATGTGCTAGATTTCAATCCAATCCTAAAGAATCACATCTCACTGCAGTAAAACGTACTTTAAGATATTTGAAGGGAACTGACGACTTGTCCTTATTTTATCCTAAAAGTGATGTTTATGATTTGAAAGGTTTTAGTGATGCAGATTATGCAGGTGATCTAGTTAATAGAAAAAGTACATCAGGTATGGTACAATTTCTTGGCTCATGTTTAGTTTCATGGAGTTCCAAGAAACAAAACACTGTTGCATTATCCACTGCCGAAGCTGAATACGTAGCAGCAGCAGCATGCTGTTCCCAAATGCTATGGATAAAGCAGCAGCTAAGAGATTTTGGTATTAAGTTTGAATGTGTTCCTATTTATTGTGATAATACCAGTGCCATATGCATATCTAAAGATCCAGTGCATCATTCACGAGTAAAACACATCCACATCAGGCATCATTTTCTTAAGGATAATGTTGAAAATAAAAATATTATTTTAAAGCATGTAAACACCAACGAGCAAATAGCAGATATCATGACTAAACCTCTTCCAAGGGAACAACATGAAAAAATGAGATTGGAACTTGGCATGATCAAGCTGCATTGAAGTGAGTGACATATGTGATCCTTAAAGTAAGAATGAAAATTAAAAAGGTCGATCAACCACAAAATCTTGATTGAAAAATCGATTATCGAAAGGATCAGGTGCGCACCATTTAAAAGTATATACTGTGAATGCTCATATGATTGCTTTTTTGATTTGATCAGATTATAGTAGCATAAAATTTTCATTTATTTTTCATTTTCATAAAAAATTTCATAATATTTAATATATATATTTACCCAGTAATTTCCATTAAAATAGCGGGAGTTAAATCATCATAGTTCTTCACTAAATTCGTCTGTTTCCATTTCACTTTCTGTGTCCATATACCTAAATAAGAACAATGAAGCACCAAAATTCATTAAAGTAACCGTCACCTCATACTTATTAAAGCCACTCTCTCACGGAAAATCCATCATGTCATCTTCAATTTTACTCTCAAAACCGTCTTCAACTCACTGCATTTCAGAACCGCCTTCAATTGCATTTCATCATTCCATTCTTGCTTTCTCCTTTTCTTAATTCTTCAAATCACCATGAAAACTAAGAATAAAACACCAAAAATGAAGCAACCCAAACCTTTACAAATCATCCATCCAACACCTCTGATTACCGAAACTGAGTCCTCATCAAGAAAGCAACAGGAAACCCCGGTTGCCTCTGGAGTGCATGAAACCAAAAAGAGAGAGAGGGACTTTACAGTAAAGAAATCATCTTCAAAAAGGGCAAAAGTTGTTGTTTCATTTAGTGCTAAGGAGATATCCAAAGAAATGATTGTTGGTTTCGGGCTAGACACACAATGGTATGAATCTAATTTCTTTCCTCAATTTCACGCCATTTTGCAAAATCAATTTTGGGAATCTTTAATGGCAGAACACTGTTGCAACCCAATGTACCCCAACTTGATGTGCGAGTTTATTTCAAATTTTTCTTTTGACCATGGCGTTTGTACTAGTGTTGTTAAGGGGATTAAAATTGAATTTAATAGTTTGATTTTAGGAGGGTGGTTAGGTGTCCCCTCCACTGGATTTGATATATATGTTGTTGGATCAAAAATCAATTTTTCTGGGATAAATGAGAAGGTAGTTTGGAAGTTTCTAGGGATAAAAGAGAAAAGAGGAACGGTTAGTCACAATGTGCTGTCAGCAATGCACAAGCTATTATACAATATAGCAAGACGATTTATTCTGCCTCGCACATCTAAAAGAAGTGAGGTTAGTTTAAGGGATGCTACGTTAATATATTGTATGGCAAATAAGTGGGGCATTATTTGCTGCGGTCAGTTGCAAAACCGCAGCAAATACCTCTCTTTTTTTTTTCTTTTTCCGTTTTATCCTTATAATAATGCAATAATAATACAATGTAATAACAATAATTAATCCAATGATAATCACAGATAATCAACATTAATCTCTTTGTAATAATAAACTCTCGCTCGTATATATAATATAATAATATTTACGTACATATATATATATATATATATATACATTGAAGTATAAAAAATAATCTATACTAATTACAATTTATCAAGGACAAATATTAGCAATATACACGACAATCTTGTCTTTTAATTCGCGCATCTCTTCACTTCTCAAAGGCGTGTTTCCCTTGGAATGTCGTTTAAAACCTATATATAATATTAAAATAAAAGATTCATATAGAAACATTAGATTTTACCAATAATATATTTAATTAAGAACGTAACAAATACTTACGGCATCTATATTTTCGACTCCAAAGTCTTTCACGGAATTTATAATATCGTCCATATACTTCAGCGCGTAGTAGCCGCAGTCAACGGAAGAAGAAGGTTGTTGAAAGCACTAAGTGAAAATAGATGTTAGTGTCAAAAACGGTTAAAAACGCATACGTAAATTCTAGAATATGACTATGATTTTAAATTCTAACAACTTCTACACAATAATATATAGCAAATAGTGTTATGTGCCAAGTTTCGTGCAAAATAAACAAAGTTTGAGCTACTTTACGCGCGAAATTGACAAAAACGCTTAAAAACCCTTAAAATCGCAAATTAACACCTAATTTTTAGCATATGACTATTAATTTCAATTCTAACCATTTCAACACAATAATATATGCCAAATAGTGTTGTGTGCCAAGTTTCGTGCATAACAAACCATGTTTGACCTACTTTACGCGCGAAATTAACAAAAACGCTTAAAAACCCTTAAAATCGGAACTTAACTTCTAATTTCTAGCATATGACTATTATTTTCAATTCTAATCATTTCAACACAATAATATATGCCAAATAGTGTTGTGTGCCAAGTTTCGTGCATAACAAACCATGTTTGACCTACTTTACGCGTGAAATTGACAAAAACGCTTAAAAACCTTTAAAATCACAACTTAAGTTCTAATTTCTAGCATATGACTATTATTATCAAGTCTAACCATTTCAACACAATAATATATGCCAAATAGTGTTGTGTGCCAATTTTCGTGCATAACAAACCATGTTTGACCTACTTTACGCGCGAAATTGACACAGCAGCAAACTAGTGACCAGACCACCTTAAACGACATGTGGAGACCAAACCTATGCATCCAGGACCTAGGATAACGTGGAAATGGAATCTTGGTACTTGGATCTAGCTATCAAGGTCCTAAAACCATTCTAACAATCCCCGTGGACTCCTAGAAGCTGAGCTGAAGGAGGGCTGCTCGACAGTTTGCTAGATCAGAATTTTGTTTAAGTGTTTGTGGTTGTTTCGTGTTCTTTTCATGATCATTTGTAGATTTTGACTGTGTCATTAATCAAAGCATACGCACAACATTAATCCTTGCATAACCAAGGCCTTAATCAACCTCGGTTTCGCATCAAAACCAAGTTTGAGTACTTTACGCGCGAAATTAAAAAAAAAACGCTTAAAAACCCATAAAATCGCAACTTAACTTCTAATTTCTAGCATATGGCTATTATTTTCAATTCTAACCATTTCAACACAATAATATATGCCAAATAGTGTTGTGTGCCAAGTTTTGTGCAAAACAAACAATGTTTGAGCTACTTTACGCGCGAAATTGACAAAAACGCTTAAAAACCCTTAAAATCGCAATTTAACTTCTAATTTCTAGCATATGACTATTATTTTCAATTCTAACCATTTCAACACAATAATATATGCCAAATAGTGTTGTGTGCCAAGTTTCGTGCATAACAAACCATGTTTGAACTACTTTACGCGCGAAATTGACAAAAACGCTTAAAAACCCTTAAAATCGCAACTTAACACCTAATTTCTAGCATATGACTATTATTTTCAATTCTAACCATTTCAACACAATAATATATGCCAAATAGTGTTGTGTGCCAAGTTTCGTGCACAACAAACCAAGTTTGACCTACTTTACTCGTGAAATTGACAAAAACGCTTAAAAACCTTTAAAATCGCAACTTAACACCTAATTTCTAGCGTATGACTATTATTTTCAATTCTAACCATTTCAACACAATAATATATGCCAAATAGTGTTGTGTGCCAAGTTTCTTGCATAACAAACCATGTTTGGCCTACTTTACGCGCGAAATTGACAAAAACGCTTAAAAACGCATAAAATCGAATTTGTGTACCTTTCTTGCTGTCCATTTTGGAAATGTGGCTCTGGATGTAGATCCCATTTGTCCATGCGCTCTTTTCATTGCGCTGAAACGCATGGGAAAAGTAATACTATTTATATATATATATAACACTTAATTAAATCAAATTGGTAAAATAATTAATATTACGTACGCATTCAACAACGCTTTGAATTTTTGTGTTGCGAGGTGGGCTTTGAGGTTTTTGTAATGAGTCGAAGACGTGCACAGTGTTTGTTAAAGGACATATGATCAAAAGTATCCAATGAAAACTACAAACACAAATTTAAAATCATCAAATTAGAGATTAGGTGACTTTAAAAATCAAAAGATAAGATCAATTTCAAAAATAAAACTTACTCTTCCCAATATGGAGCCATAATGAATGTGTGTTTAGATGCAAGGGAATTAGTCAAAGCAGTCTCAATGTATGCTCTGACCTGATCTGGATCATTTCGACATTTACTACCCGAAATCGACTCCGGACAAAACCATCTAATTTTTATTGAAGGTTCGCAAGAATTTAGGTCCTCGTAAGCCGCACTAAACTCAGAAATAAGAGAATTTTGTTAGTAATTCGGTCATTAAAACAATTAAACAACAATGCCTAACTTGTAAGATAATGAACATCACCTCATGTAGACATGGAAAAGATCTACGTTCAGCATCTCTCCTCTCAAAAATTGCCCGATGTCACTAGGACCAATAATTACAAACGGGCTCTCTAAAAACCAGTATTGCTCCTTCAGCAGGCTCAAAATGATTGGGTCCTTCTCACTTATGCGAGATGCACAATAATGCAGCCATTTGCAATGTTGAGAGAGATCTTTTAACTCCTCATCAGTCAAAATTGGAGTGCTTGGCATCGACTTTGACCCAGTCGACACCTTTGCTGAGGAACCGACCTCTCTCCAAGATCCCTTTGGACTCTTTTGCTATTTCAATTTATACAATTAAATTAGGGTGAGCATGCAATTAAAAAAATATAAATAAATAAGGTACTAATGATTCTTACCATGTTAGTGAATCGGACCCAAGCATATGGCCATGTGACGAAACTACCTAGGGCGTCTGATAGTTTCTCAAGGCTCCATGCTGGCATTGGAATTGGGAGTGAGAAATCTTCAAACCCCTTTACAATAGTCTCCACGGCCACACTGATGTGGCCACTTGTAACAGGCATTGAATGCACTGTTTGGCCCTCTTTATTTGGCTGGGCCACACCATATGCAACCTCAGTTAAGTCGCCATCACTAGCAAAACATAACTGAGGCAGCAAAAGAGAACAAGGAGTCGCCTCCTGAAAATTGTGTCGTTTAGTATAACTTTTTGTCAAGTGAACAGGATACAAATAATTTTAAGATAGGTCTTGCAAATCTAGAGAATGACGAAGAAGAAATGAAAATGCAAGATCAAGGAACAGCAGGTGAACAGCTGATCCTAGAAGAGGCAGAAAGGAACGTTCTTGATCAGGAACAGCCGGGACTTCAGAACCAACAGACTGTTCCCAATCCTGCTGTTCCCACAGAAGAGCAAGCTAATCCAGTAGCTGAACAGATTGACGATCAAGCTGATGAACCAGAACATACTTGTAACATCTCAGAATAACTCGGGTCGTACGAAAAGAGAAAATGACCTTTTAAAAAAAAAACGAGACAACTATAATCCGAGTCAAACCGGGATGTTAGAAAACAGTTTAAAACGGTTTTGAAGTTAAGGAAAACGTGCGGATCGAGTTCTATTAGCGTTATTAAGAACTACTAGATAATAAGAAATTCTTAGCAGCGGATAAGAACGAAAAGTTAAATCTACTTATTACAACTTGAGAACGAAAGTCGCCTCATAAAAACCATATGTGCTTTAAACTAAATTTTGAAGTTCTTATTAAGACTTCTCTACCCTAATAATTTATTTCTTCAAGGGACAATCCTCACTCCCTAGACCCTGCAACTTAACTTACTGCTAGTCATTGCCCAGATAGGAAACAACATCATCGCAGGGTCGTTAAGACCAAAAGTACACGTCAGCAAACGTCGCATACCAAATAAATAATAACACAAGAGAAAGTTTTAATTAATTAGCTGACAATTCACAGAACCGTACGCTTCGATCATGCTTATTAAGAATATTTATTTTCATGTAAAAGTTAGTCAGCCATACTGCTGTACTATCCAGCCATACTGCCGGTACACTCCAAACTCCATAAGTGAGACAATACATTAGGGGGAGCTAACCCCTAAGCAAGCCTCTACCATAGACACTCGCCTTACTTCGGTGCCTATGGTTAAGTATGCATACCCCCGCGGTGGCTCATAATGCCCTCATATACCGCGAGTAATTCTTTTCCACCAATTGACGTCATACTACGTCCACTTTAAAGTTAGTGAGGTCATACTACCTCTGCTTATCAAAACAATGTATAAACAAATTATTGATTCGAAAGATAACATTATCCGTACTATATATCCATGCTTTTCTTTTGTATACCATTATTATATGATACATCGGACTAATGCGAACCACGCTGCGTGTACATACCTTAAGCAAGATAACCAACTCGCAAGCGTCTTAATCAATTCCCGGTCACGAATCGACTTCCTACAAGGTTCAATCGTATTCGGGAAATAAGCACACATACACATTTTCCTCAAATCATCCATAACACACATATACAATCACATCCATACCTAGAATACTACACACAACATGAACATCCATCACATACTATGACATGGTATATACACAAAACCGGACAGCCTATACAATCTGTCCAGAAACTCATCTTAAAACTGTCAAACTGAAAATCCGACTTCACCGTTGCGTCCGGAAGGTGTCAAAACCCCCGAGTACCAATTTTCATAATTTATAACATAGTAAATGTATTTTTAACTTAATTTTAAAGCCAAAAATGCTCCAAAAACACAATTTTTCCATCATCTTCAAAACCTACGGGATCTCATTTTTTTATCACAAATATATAAATTTCAATGCTTTATTCCCTATTAAATCTAAACAATAAAATTTACATAATTTTCATGATCACATCCAAAAATAAATTTTAATTATTTATTTATATTTTTCTCAAAAATAAATCTTTTTACACCAATTTACACACACAAACACACCACACATATACATGTATATTTCTCTACCAACATTATAAATCTCCACTATTTATCAATAAAAATAAAAATAAATTTCTGTCACCACATATATTTTTTTTATATGAGCAACCATTTTTTTTTTATGTATATACATATATATATATATATATATATTTTTTTTTTCAATGATTCATCAAACAATTCTTCATACACATGTAAACATATCTAAAACCCTAAAACCATACATTAATTTAAATGGAAAAACATCATACTTCCACACATGAATTTTAAATCATGAATAAATCATAAACTATAAAATAACACACACAAAAAAAACCATAGAAATCTAAATTAAAACTTAAAAATAAAACTAGGTTAAGAATTACTCACAATTGCTCAAGAACAACACCAAAATTGATGAACCAAGGTGGAGGATTTAGGCGTGAGAAATGTAGTGTTTTGGGAGTGTTTTCTTACTTGCAAATGGTTTGAAAATGAAAAGATGTAAGGTAATTAGGAGATTAAGGAAATAAAGAAATTAAGGAAATTAAGGCAATAATTATAGAAGGCAATAATTCCTTGATCTTCAATCTTCCTAAGAGGTTACTAATCCCTCTTAATTCTCCATATGGCCGGCCAAACCAATCACCTTCCCACTTTAATTTTTTTTTTTTTTTTTTATTTTTTTATTTTTTAAAAATTAAAGATAGATTAGGAAAAAGATTTGGGCTTAAAATGATTTTAATTGCCTTAAAAGTTGAAGTCTCATGATTTAATCTACTAACAAAATAAATAATAAAAAGAAATATATATTTTTCTAAAAAAGAATGATAATAATAAAAAAAATAATAATATTACTAGCAAATCATTTAATATATCGGGAAAATATCGGGGTGTTACAGACTACCCCCCTTAAAAAGGTTTTGACCCCAAAACCTCAACGTTCAAACACAACATACAACAATCAATCACAAAACACACAACAATCACACACATAATAAAAAAAAAACGACAAAACAAGCACACAACAAAAGAAATAGATCAAAATAAACCTCAAAGCGCGCAAAACGCAAAATTCTACCGCTTCCTACCCCCCTTAAAAAGTTACGTCCCCGTAACTTACTAACCTGAGGAAAAAGATGCGGATACTTCTCTCGCATTGAAGCTTCTGTTTCCCAAGTTGCCTCTTGTGACCGATGATTTGACCATAGAACCTTAACCATTGCAACATCTTTTCGCCGAGTACTGCGAACCTTTCTATCTAAAATCTGAACAGGTTGCTCTTCATAGGTGAGGCTTTCATCAAGTTCTAACGGTTCCGGGTCTAAGACATGCGAAGAAGCCGCAACATAACGTTTTAACTGGGAGATATGAAAAACGTCATGAACTTTACCCAGCGCATTAGGTAACGCTAACCGGTAAGCTAACTTCCCAATCCGCTCCACAATATCATAGGGGCCAATGAAACGCGGGCTTAACTTCCCACGAGCACCAAAACGAACCACACCTCTCATCGGAGACACACGGAGTAGAACTTTGTCGCCCACTTCGTACTCATCAGGCCGTCGTCGGAGATCGGCGTACGATTTTTGTCTATCCTGGGCTGCCTTCATTTTTTCGCGAATTAACTTTACTTTCTCAGTCATTTGTACAAGCATATCAGGTCCTAAGGTGACAGATTCAGTAAAATCATCCCAACATACAGGACTACGGCACTTACGACCATAAAGTGCTTCAAACGGAGCCATTTGAATTGTTGCCTGATAACTGTTATTATAAGAGAATTCCACTAAATCCAAATATTCATCCCATGAACCTTGCCATTCCATGGCTATTGCTCTCAACATGTCTTCTAGTATCTGGTTGACACGTTCAGTCTGACCATCCGTCATAGGGTGAAAAGACGTACTATGAAGAAGAGTGGTTCCCAAAGCCTGCTGTAATGATTTCCAAAAATGTGACAAGTATTGAGTATCCCGATCAGAAACAATAGTACGAGGTATTCCATGATAGCGAATCACGTACTTAATATAAGCACAAGCAAGTTGTTCCATATCCCACTTACAATTCATTGGAATAAACCTTGCCGACTTAGTAAGTCTGTCCACGATAACCCAAAGAGTTTCATTACCGGCTCTTGTTCGAGGCAAACCCAACACAAAGTCCATGGAAATTTCGTCCCACTTCCATACCGGAATTTCAAGAGGTTGTAATAATCCGGCAGGTCTCTTATGCTCACTCTTGACCTTTTGACACGTTAAAACACAACCTAATCCATGTTTGGAAGCATCACTGTAGACGGAATATTCCAAAGATGGATCAGGTAAGGTCAACACTGGAGCTGTAGTTAACTTCTCCTTGAACAATTGAAATGCCTTCTCACACTCCTCGGTCCATTCGAACTTCTTCTCCTTCTTCATCAAGGATGTTAGCAGACGAGCGACACGAGAAAAATCCTTCACAAAACGACGATAGTACCTTGCCAAACCCAAGAAACTTCGAATATCCGTAACATTTTGGGGTGCAGGCCAGTCTCGGACTGCTTTTATCTTTGTCGGATCAACAAAGATCCCTTTTTTAGAAACAAGGTGACCTAGAAAAGCCACATGTTCTAACCAGAATTCGCACTTTGAAAACTTAGCATATAATTCATTTTCTCGAAGAATTTGCAAGACTACTTTTAAATGTTCTTGATGCTCTTCACGACTCTTAGAATATACCAAGATATCATCAATAAACACCACTACGCACTTATCAAGACATGCATTAAAAACTCTATTCATCATCCCCATAAATGCAGCAAGTGCATTGGTTAATCCAAAAGACACTACAGTGAATTCAAAATGTCCATATCTGGTTCGAAAAGCTGACTTATTAATATCCTCCTTCTTAATGCGCAACTGGTGATACCCTGATCGTAAATCAATCTTAGGAAAGACTCCTGCCCCTTGCAACTGATCAAAAAGATCATCAATCCGTCGTTACGGATATTTATTCTTAATTGTGACTTTATTGAGTTCTCTATAATCAATATAGAGACGCATCGTTGCATCCTTTTTCCTCACAAATAATACCGGGGCTCCCCAGGGAGAGATGCTAGGTCTTATATAACCCTTTTTTAACAACTCCTCTAATTGCACCTTTAATTCTTCCATTTCCTTTGGAGCCATAAGATAAGGGGCTTTTGAAATTGGCCCTGTCCGAGGCACCAAATCGATTGAAAAGTCCACGTCTCTTTTCGGTGGCATGCCTGGAAGCTCTTTTGGAAATACATCCTTGAAGTCACGGACTACAGGAATATCATCAATTCGAACCTTCCGCACCTCCACCTTACTTATACTACAGAAAAACCATGGTTGTCCCTGCTTGATTAGCTTCCTTGCTTCTAAGAACGACACGATTTTTTTACCTTGGGTCCCTTAGGAAACTTCCTATATTTAAATTTCTCTCCTCGGGGTCCGCTTAGCGTTACGGATTGTCCCTCACAATCTATCACTGCCTTATATCTACCCAACCAATCCATCCCAAGGATTACATCTAGACCTTCCATTTCCAAAGAAAACAAATCACTCGAGAATTTTGTCTTTCCTATATTGACCGACGCCCCACGAAATAACATACTACAATGAAAGGTCTCTCCGGAAGGATTAGCGACTGAGAAAGATGTTTTCTTGGGATTTTCCAATCCTAAGTCTTTAAATCTAGATTTAGAAATAGACGAGTACGATGCACCAGAATCAAAAAGAACTTTAACAGACTTTGAATTGATGCAAAAAGTACTTGTGACCACATCGGACACTTGTGCTGCTTTCCTAGCGTTAACTGCTGATAGTCTGCCATAATTGTGAGAGACTGGCGTAGTGCCTCCTTGACTACCTCGTTGTCTAGGAAAGTTCTCATTCCTAGCATTCCCTTGAGGTTGCTGAATTCCGGAATGATTTCTTTAAAACCTAAGGTTTGAGACACCCCCAGGGTTTCTACCAAAACAAACACCGTTTTGATTTCCATTTCCCGTGTCATTGCCACTTCGACCATTACCGAAGCGTTGTTGTGGAAAACCTCTGTGATTCCCCCGTTGAGGTTCTTGTTGTCCCAATGGAGCATAACACTCATACATTCTATGACCCGATTTACCACAGTATGAACAGTCCATTAATGCTCCCCGACAATCTCTCCCTGGATGATTTTTCTAGCATCTCTTACAGTTATAAATTCTTTCCTTTCCATTGCGGTCATAAAGTGGTTTCTGTACCCTGGCCTCAGATATCGAACCTCTCCCACCTTTACTTGACTGTCCTGGCTAGTACACTTTTTCTTGATAACCCCATAGGTTTTGTGTTTCTTAAAGTGGTTTTGTGCATGATTACTCCCGCTCTCTGCATTCTGGAACATAGGTTCCCTCCTTTTGTCCCCACTGTGGGCCAACTTCTCCTGCTCCTTCCTAATAACATTTCATATCTGGGCTGCCCTCTTATATACTGGTCTAAAGTATCGTACCTATCGATCTCAATGTGTTTTTGAATCTCGTACGATAAACCCAATTCGAAGCGTTGCATTTTCTTTGTTTTAGTTTCAGAAATTCCATAAATTTCTGATAATACTCATCTACAGTCAAATTCCCCATTTCAAACCTAGCAAACTCGTTTGACTTATTTGTCCTCACGTGAGGGGGATAGAATTGATCCTTAACGCTCCATGCTTAATTCACCATCATTCTCCTTTATCAGCCTCGCCTTACTATGTGTCCACCAGTAGTCATCATCTTCGACCAGATAAAATGCAGCCTGGTCGACCATAAATTTCGCGGGACATCGAACTACACTAAAGAGTTTGTCAAACTCTCGAAGCCAGTTTTCCAGTGCAGAAGGTTGTCCTTTCCCATCATAAGTAAAGGGCTTACTCTGGGCTATTCTCTTACTAATCGATGAAGCCCTCTCTTCCAAGGATTTCTGTCTGGGGTTTCTTGTACCAACTAGGGCTTTCACTAGGTTCCGAAGTACACGGTCAGAATCACCTCTATTTCCGTTCTTTCTCAAGAATGGAGGCATGATGGAAGGTATACTACAATTTAATAAACAAGGTATATATAAATATTCTATTTCCATCATCGAGGTTAAACAAAACTTAGGCTAATATAACTTCTTAGAGATAAGGAAGTCTATCCTAATAGTTGGTAGAATTAAAAAGTTTGGCCTGTTAATCAGCTCCTAAGCTTCCACCAAATAAAAATAATTATTTTAATTAATTATACTAATGCTCAATATTCAAAACATTTCAAAATTCATGATATATCAAACTTCACAAATTCAGCTAATGAGAAAAGGTTATAAATAATTAAACAGAAAATCAAGATGATATTATAATTCAACCCGCATACTCTGCCTTAACATATTATTAAATTCCAAAATACTTGGGTACAAAATCCCAAATAATCACCGTTCTTCGTAACCATATTGTCAAAACAAAACAGAAGAAACTTCTCGACAGAATATTCATACATCATTATTAGCGTGAAAATAGTCATATAAAATCATAAGCATAAATACTACAATCAAAAGCAAGATCATATAGTAAAAGGCGATGCATCCATACGGTCCCGATCTTCCTCATATAAGTCAGGGTCAAAATCAGCATCCCCGGAGTCGTCACTGGATGTGCTATCAGAATCAGTGGGTGTCTCTATGGGTAGGGAGTCACTCATATCTAGTTGTTCCTCAAAATCTGAAAGGTCAACAATTTTTAGTTCGGGTAATATTTTTTTCCCACATTGTAATATCACTATCACTCTCGCTCATAATATCTTCCCTATCAGTTGCTTCTACCTCCATATCAGCATTATATCCCCCTTCCGCACTATTCTCATAAAACTCTTCAGCCTCCTCCTCAAAATTTCCCTAAGTATTTTCCTCCAGACCTTCTTCGGGGACTTCCTCGGGATCTTCTTCTAGATCCTCCTCAGGATCCTCTTCATCAAAATCTATCTACAGAACTGAGTTAGGGTCGACCACTGGAACATCTTCCTCAACAATCTCAACCCCTGCCCTACTAGCTTCAGCATTCTCACATCTCTCATTGTCTACAACATCCATTCCTCTATCCCATCTATCAAACTCTCGCTCCAATTGAGCAATTCTCTCATTCAACTCAGCAATTTCCTCAGCTATTATTCCCTCATAAACTTGTTGAGACTTTTTATAGATCATCTCCATCCTGCGCTTATAATCTAGCTCACTCTCTCCTTCTTTCTTGTCCCAAATTTTTTAATGTTTCTATCTCTGCCCAGACTGGTACATTTACTAAGGCTCTCCATGGTTCTTCTAGGGTACTACTTTCCCCTTCAGCAGGTCTTTTTCCTTTATCCATGACAGATAAAAAAAAATGTTCGTAATCAATGACTCACGAATGAAAGAAAGAGCAAAGGAACAATCAATTTCCAAGCTCAAATAATATCATAATTCATCAACAAAATATCTAACAAGCACATAACAAAATTATCCATAACATCATGCTTAAAGACACCAAGCAAAACACATCATATCCCCTTAATGTCTACCCCTTTACTCTCGTCATTAATTTTTTTTTTTCTACGTTAGTCTATCAGTACAGATAAATAACACTAAATAAAACTCCCGCTCTGATACCAGTTGTAACATCTCAGAATAACTCGGGTCGTACGAAAAGAGAAAATGACCTTTTAAAAAAAAAAACGAGACAACTATAATCCGAGTCAAACCGGGATGTTAGAAAACAGTTTAAAACGGTTTTGAAGTTAAGGAAAACGTGCGGATCGAGTTCTATTAGCGTTATTAAGAACTACTAGATAATAAGAAATTCTTAGCAGCGGATAAGAACGAAAAGTTAAATCTACTTATTACAACTTGAGAACGAAAGTCGCCTCATAAAAACCATATGTGCTTTAAACTAAATTTTGAAGTTCTTATTAAGACTTCTCTACCCTAATAATTTATTTCTTCAAGGGACAATCCTCACTCCCTAGACCCTGCAACTTAACTTACTGCTAGTCATTGCCCAGATAGGAAACAACATCATCGCAGGGTCGTTAAGACCAAAAGTACACGTCAGCAAACGTCGCATACCAAATAAATAATAACACAAGAGAAAGTTTTAATTAATTAGCTGACAATTCACAGAACCGTACGCTTCGATCATGCTTATTAAGAATATTTATTTTCATGTAAAAGTTAGTCAGCCATACTGCTGTACTATCCAGCCATACTGCCGGTACACTCCAAACTCCATAAGTGAGACAATACATTAGGGGGAGCTAACCCCTAAGCAAGCCTCTACCATAGACACTCGCCTTACTTCGGTGCCTATGGTTAAGTATGCATACCCCCGCGGTGGCTCATAATGCCCTCATATACCGCGAGTAATTCTTTTCCACCAATTGACGTCATACTACGTCCACTTTAAAGTTAGTGAGGTCATACTACCTCTGCTTATCAAAACAATGTATAAACAAATTATTGATTCGAAAGATAACATTATCCGTACTATATATCCATGCTTTTCTTTTGTATACCATTATTATATGATACATCGGACTAATGCGAACCACGCTGCGTGTACATACCTTAAGCAAGATAACCAACTCGCAAGCGTCTTAATAGATTCCCGGTCACGAATCGACTTCCTACAAGGTTCAATCGTATTCGGGAAATAAGCACACATACACATTTTCCTCAAATCATCCATAACACACATATACAATCACATCCATACCTAGAATACTACACACAACATGAACATCCATCACATACTATGACATGGTATATACACAAAACCGGACAGCCTATACAATCTGTCCAGAAACTCATCTTAAAACTGTCAAACTGAAAATCCGACTTCACCGTTGCGTCCGGAAGGCGTCAAAACCCCCGAGTACCAATTTTCATAATTTATAACATAGTAAATGTATTTTTAACTTAATTTTAAAGCCAAAAATGCTCCAAAAACACAATTTTTCCATCATCTTCAAAACTTACGGGATCTCATTTTTTTATCACAAATATATAAATTTCAATGCTTTATTCCCTATTAAATCTAAACAATAAAATTTACATAATTTTCATGATCACATCCAAAAATAAATTTTAATTATTTATTTATATTTTTCTCAAAAATAAATCTTTTTACACCAATTTACACACACAAACACACCACACATATACATGTATATTTCTCTACCAACATTATAAATCTCCACTATTTATTAATAAAAATAAAAATAAATTTCCGTCACCACATATATTTTTTTTTATATGAGCAACCATTTTTTTTTATGTATATACATATATATATATATATATATATATATATATATATATATATATATATATATATATATATATATATATATATATATATATATATATTTTTTTTTTTTTTTCAATGATTCATCAAACAATTCTTTATACACATGTAAACATATCTAAAACCCTAAAACCATACATTAATTTAAATGGAAAAACATCATACTTCCACACATGAATTTTAAATCATGAATAAATCATAAACTATAAAATAACACACACAAAAAAAACCATAGAAATCTAAATTAAAACTTAAAAATAAAACTAGGTTAAGAATTACTCACAATTGCTCAAGAACAACACCAAAATTGATGAACCAAGGTGGAGGATTTAGGCGTGAGAAATGTAGTGTTTTGGGAGTGTTTTTTTACTTGCAAATGGTTTGAAAATGAAAAGATGTAAGGTAATTAGGAGATTAAGGAAATAAAGGAATTAAGGAAATTAAGGCAATAATTATAGAAGGCAATAATTCCTTGATCTTCAATCTTCCTAAGAGGTTACTAATCCCTCTTAATTCTCCATATGGCCGGCCAAACCAATCACCTTCCCACTTTAATTTTTTTTTTTTTTTTCTTTTTTTTTTTTTTTAAAAAAAAATTAAAGATAGATTAGGAAAAAGATTTGGGCTTAAAATGATTTTAATTGCCTTAAAAGTTGAAGTCTCATGATTTAATCTACTAACAAAATAAATAATAAAAAGAAATATATATTTTTCTAAAAAAGAATGATAATAATAAAAAAAATAATAATATTACTAGCAAATCATTTAATATATCGGGAAAATATCGGGGTGTTACAATACTACTGTTCCCACAAGAGAATTCGTGCCCAAACCTTGGAAATATCAAAGTTATCATCCTCTTGATTTGATTATAAGTGATTTGAATAAAGGAACACAAACTAGATCTCAAATGAGAAACTTTTGTGCACACTTTGCGTTCCTATCATCACTCGAGCCCAAGAATCATGAAGAAGCTCTAAAGGATTCCGAATGGATCGTGGCCATGCAAGACGAATTAAATGAATTTGAAAGAAATAAAGTTTGGCACTTGGAACCCAAACCGAAACACAAAAAGGTAATTGGTTTGAAATGGGTATTTCGGAATAAACTAGATGAGCATGGAATAATTGTTAGAAACAAAGCAAGGCTCGTGGTCAAAGAATACAATCAACAAGAAGGTATTGATTATACCGAGACATTTGCTCCGGTAGCAAGGTTAGAGGCTATAAGAATCTTAATTTCTTTTGCTGCATTCATGAATTTTAAATTATATCAAATGGATGTGAAATGTGCTTTCTTAAATGGTTTTCTTGATGAAGATGTTTTTGTTGAACAACCCCCAGGCTTTGAAAATATCTCTTGTCTCGATCATGTCTACAAGCTTGATAAAGCTCTTTATGGCTTAAAACAAGCTCCTAGGCAATGGTATGAAAGACTATCAAAGTTTTTGATTCAAAATGACTTTGTAAGAGGCAATATTGACAAAACCTTATTCTTTAAGAATAGAGGTTCGGATATTTTAGTTGTTCAAATATATGTTGATGATATTATCTTTGGAGCCACCAATGAACTGTTGTGTAAAGAATTTGCCAACCTTATGAGCACTGAATTTGAAATGAGCATGATGGGAGAATTAAAATTTCTTTCTTGATTTGCAAATTAAACAAACTGCTAATGGTATCTTTATTCACCAACAAAAATATATAAGAGAACTTCTCAAGAAATATGGCCTGGATAATGCTAAAACCAACAACACACCTATGGCTACAAATGTTAGATTAGATGAAGACCCAAATGGAACAAATATTGATCAAAGTATGTATAGAGGCATGATTGGCTCTTTATTATATCTAACTGCTAGTAGACCCGATATTGCTTTTAGTGTTGGTTTATGTGCTAGATTTCAATCCAATCCTAAAGAATCACATCTCACTGCAGTAAAACGTACTTTAAGATATTTGAAGGGAACTGACGACTTGTCCTTATTTTATCCTAAAAGTGATGTTTATGATTTGAAAGGTTTTAGTGATGCAGATTATGCAGGTGATCTAGTTAATAGAAAAAGTACATCAGGTATGGTACAATTTCTTGGCTTATGTTTAGTTTCATGGAGTTCCAAGAAACAAAACACTGTTGCATTATCCACTGCCGAAGCTGAATACGTAGCAGCAGCAGCATGCTGTTCCCAAATGCTATGGATAAAGCAGCAGCTAAGAGATTTTGGTATTAAGTTTGAATGTGTTCCTATTTATTGTGATAATACCAGTGCCATATGCATATCTAAAGATCCAGTGCATCATTCACGAGTAAAACACATCCACATTAGGCATCATTTTCTTAAGGATAATGTTGAAAATAAAAATATTATTTTAAAGCATGTAAACACCAACGAGCAAATAGCAGATATCATGACTAAACCTCTTCCAAGGGAACAACATGAAAAAATGAGATTGGAACTTGGCATGATCAAGCTGCATTGAAGTGAGTGACATATGTGATCCTTAAAGTAAGAATGAAAATTAAAAAGGTCGATCAACCACAAAATCTTGATTGAAAAATCGATTATCGAAAGGATCAGGTGCGCACCATTTAAAAGTATATACTGTGAATGCTCATATGATTGCTTTTTTGATTTGATCAGATTATAGTAGCATAAAATTTTCATTTATTTTTCATTTTCATAAAAAATTTCATAATATTTAATATATATATTTACCCAGTAATTTCCATTAAAATAACGGGAGTTAAATCATCATAGTTCTTCACTAAATTCGTCTGTTTCCATTTCACTTTCTGTGTCCATATACCTAAATAAGAACAATGAAGCACCAAAATTCATTAAAGTAATCGTCACCTCATACTTATTAAAGCCACTCTCTCACGGAAAATCCATCATTTCATCTTCAATTTCACTCTCAAAACCGTCTTCAACTCACTGCATTTCAGAACCGCCTTCAATTGCATTTCATCATTCCATTCTTGGTTTCTCCTTTTCTTAATTCTTCAAATCACCATGAAAACTAAGAATAAAACACCAAAAATGAAGCAACCCAAACCTTTACAAATCATCCATCCAACACCTCTCATTACCGAAACTGAGTCCTCATCAAGAAAGCAACAGGAAACCCCGGTTGCCTTTGGAGTGCATGAAACCAAAAAGAGAGAGAGGGACTCTACAGTAAAGAAATCATCTTCAAAAAGGGCAAAAGTTGTTGTTCCAGTTAGTGCTAAGGAGATATCCAAAGAAATGATTGTTGGTTTCGGGCTAGACAAACAATGGTATGAATCTAATTTCTTTCCTCAATTTCACGCCATTTTGCAAAATCAATTTTGGGAATCTTTAATGGCAGAACACTGTTGCAACCCAATGTACCCCAACTTAATGTGCGAGTTTATTTCAAATTTTTCTTTTGACCATGGCGTTTGTATTAGTGTTGTTAAGGGGATTAAAATTGAATTTAATAGTTTGATTTTAGGAGGGTGGTTAGGTGTCCCCTCCACTGGATTTGATATATATGTTGTTGGATCAAAAATCAATTTTTCTGGGACAAATGAGAAGGTAGTTTGGAAGTTTCTAGGGATAAAAGAGAAAAGAGGAACGGTTAGTCACAATGTGCTGTCAGCAATGCACAAGCTGTTATACAATATAGCAAGACGATTTATTCTGCCTCGCACATCTAAAAGAAGTGAGGTTAGTTTAAGGGATGCTACGTTAATATATTGTATGGCTAATAACATCAAGATTAATTTTCCCTCTTTGATGATTTGTCACTTGAATGATTGTATTTTTAAGCGTAATGTGTTAGGATATGGTGGATTGTTAACATGGATATTTATGAAGTTGGGTGTTCCTCTTGATGGTCCAAATTATCCCATGGGTCCAAATAACAAAGTAGGTGTTAAGTGTTTGAACAACTTGCATCTTAGATTAAATGAAAAAGGGACCCTTGAGAATATATTTGAACAATTTGAGGGCACAAATGAAGAAGAAAATGAAGAAAATGTTAAGGAGGAGGAAGTAAATAAGGAGGAACAGGAGCCTGTTCCCTCTGCCACTGAGAAGGCAGAGGAGCATTCTGAAGAGGAACAAGAGGAAAATTCTTGTGAGGGGGAAGTTGAGAGGGAACTTGTGAAGGATGCTGTGGAGGAAGAAGAAAAAGATGAGGAGAGTTCCTTACCTGGTTCAAACCTTAGGAAGAGTCGTAGGCTAGCTTCCAAAGGAAAGAAACCTGTTGTTATTATTGGTGATGACTCAGCCTCATACACAACAGTTGAACCAAGCCATCCTTCCTCACCTAAACCTGCCACACAGTCACCAATACAACCATCTTCACCACCACAGTCACCAATACAACCATCTTCACCACCACAGTCACCTATACCATCATCACCACCACCAGTACACACATCACAAAATCAAGTTTAGGTGACACTACAATTCCTACTGCCCCTTTATCCTCCATTCTCCTAAAACTCACAGAATTGCAGACAAGCTTCCTTGTTTTTAAGGATGAAATTTGTGTCTCCATAGCCTCACTCTCTGCTCAAATGGACCAAATGGAAGCACGTTTGGGGGCCAAGGTTGACACAGTAGAGGTGGAAACAGAATACATAGATGATGAAGCTCCTGCATCCTAGTTCTTTCTGATATCTTTTCCTATTTGTTGCAACCATCTCTATTATCAAACAATCTTTTTATGTTTGTTTTGGTACCAGCTGGGGTACATCCTTTAACAATGATAATATGTTAAACAATTTCTTTTATGCTACTAACTATCTGTGACGATTGATCATAGCTGATCTTGTTTGCATTCATTGTTACTGCTTTTTACTTTGTGCATCTTTATTCTCTCTTTGACTATGTCTATATGCTTAGTGCTGTGGTTTGATTGCTCCAATTCTTTTTGAATGATGTCAAAAGGGGGAATATTTGACACAAACTTAAATAATGCTTGAGTATGCTTAGCTCTGATAATATCTATTATGTTAGACTTTAGGATTAAGATTATGCTTCATGATCTGATCTAAGGATGTTTGGCTGTGTGCTGCTGATGATTGTTTATTGCTTGCTGATTTTGCTCTGATTGTCAAAATATAGCTTAGGCTCTGATTGTCAAAATATAGGTAATCTATTGTCAGTATATAGTTAACACCTTTTGTTTATACATTGAAGCTCTGATTATGATTTGATTATACATGATGCTTGTTTTGAACTTGTTTTGGATGTATCTGTTCTGTTTTTAAGTTTTTTTTCAAGCTCTGATCATTTCACATCATTATTTAAGTTTTATGCTGAAATTGTATGAGTTTTTGTTATGTTTATTTTTAGAGTAATTTGATTCAAGATATGCTTGGTGAATTATATTTACTAAGTTAAGAAGAGTGTTTTTGATCTCTAACATGCTCTTCAACATTGGTTTACTCTATTGTGTTTAAGTTTGTTTAAAAGTTTTTCATCATCAAAAAGGGGGAATTTGTTGGACCTCTTGAGTTTTGATGATGACTACACTTAAGCAAATATGTGTTTAGAGATTGTGTGCAGGTCGATATCCGATTATAATTATGATCGTTGATAGTACCTATGGCTTTGTTCGTGGGAATATACGTATCAAAAGGATTCAAGAGATGTTAGAAGAGTTTATCACTTGGGATGTTAAATGGAGACAGCAGGTCTACTGTTCCTTAGTTGGATGTTCTAGCAAAACTGGATTCTGGAAACAGCGCACTGTTCCCAAACCAAAGTCAGCCTACGTTAACTAATAAATTCTGATTTTTATTTTTTAGTTAATGTATTTAAATTAATTTGTTGCATTTATTTATTATAATTAATTGGCAAAAAGATTTCTAAATATTTCTTTTCGTATGAATTTCCAAATAAAGATCCTTTATTTTAGGATCTATATTTAGTAAATCTTGGATTTGCTAAATATAGAACTAGCTGTTATTGAATGGGTCTTAGCTATCATTCTTAACCGGTCTTTATACCTATAAGTTAGCAAATAACCATTCTTATTAAGTATAACCGTTTCTATTAATAGCAAAAACGTTCCAACAGTTAGTACTGGAACAGGAACTATTGCTGAGAAACTGCTGCTTAAAGGAACAGCGGTTATTATTAGCAAACAGCGGTTATTATTAGGAAACAGCGGTTATTATTGCTTTAACCGTATGTTTGATTTATTCAAGGCTTATGGAAATAACCGTTTGATAGTGTAATCCACATTTTTCCCATGATCTTTTGATAAGGAATAATGGATTGGAATATTTTTCTATTTTTAGAGATTTTATTTTTTATAAATAGCTAATGAACTCGGCTGTTCCAAAGCGCATGCATTGAGAGAAAAAAACGTATAAACTTTTTTTCATGCGATTATTTTTGGAAATTCTACAAGAAATATTTTGCTTTTAAAATTGTCAATTAATTCATAATATTTTCTTGTGCAACTCATTGATTTATTTTAGAGAATTTCATTCCTTTTGTAAGGGTTTTTGTGAGTACATGTAATTAGACTCGGGTGAGTCTAAGGGGGGAATTTAATAGCTTTGAGTGAAGCTAGTGTGGAGTTTAGCTTTTAGTGAAGCTAAGTTTGTTGCTTTGAGTAAAGTATTTTGAGAGAGAAGAGTTGGCCTAGTTGATTCGCTTCGAGTGAAGTAAGGTGTTTATTGTAATTGTAACTAATTGCCGTAAACATAGTGGAGTTTTTAGAAATCCCAAGGGGTCGTGGTTTTTCCTTCTGTTTAGGCCCAGAATGTTTCCACGTAAAAATCATGTGTTTCTCTTTTATTATTTTGCTCTAAGTTTAAGCTTTATTTATTTTATTCAATTCTGCAAAAACAGGGCATAAACGCTTAAACTAGCAACAACAACAATTCACCTCCCCCTCTTGTTGCTTTTCCCGTTCCTAATTGAGTCAACATATGTTGATAAATTAATGAATGTAATCCTTGTTTGAGGGGGAGGTATCATTAGATACCTCATAAATCTTGTTTTTGTGCTTTGTTTTTGTGTTTTCTATGTGCATTTATTTGTTGATTGTTCTTCACCAAACATCCTAATCCATTCACAAAAATTGCTATTAGTGCTTTAGGTGAGATTCATGGGTAGCTTAGTGGGTGAAATTTAGGGTTTTAGTGACGAAACAAGATGGGAGTAGTATCAGGTCATGAAGACTTGTGAAGACTTGTGGGTGTAACAAGGGATTGATAATGCACTCAAGAAAATAAATCCAACATCAATGGATTAGGGAAAGTGGGTGGCCATGAGGAAGAAGGTGGTGAGAACTATTAGGCTTACTATTGCACGTGAAATCAAGTATAATTACTTGAAGGAGACTGACTTCGGTGTGTTGTTGGAAAAACTTTAAGCGTTTTATGCTTCGATGTCTCTTACCCACAAGATTTGCTTGAGATGGGAGTAGTATCAATTCATACAGGAGGATGATAGAAGCAACTAAGACCATATCAACACATTCAACTAATTAGTGTGCCAATTGTTGAACGCCGATGAGAAGCTTTTCGATGAAGAGAAAGCCCTACTAGTTTTGGCTTCACTTCTTAAGAGCTATAAGAATATAGTTCAAACTTTGCATGTTGGGAGGGAATCTATCGCACTAGATCAAGAAATGGCAGCATTGAGGGAGAATAATAGGTTTTTGGAGAGGCATGATGGAGAAGAGAAGAAGGGTAGTGAGGCATTGTTTGGTGAGGGTTTTAGAGGGAGAGCTAAGGAGAATGACTATCAAGTCAGGAAGAAGTCTCAAGATAGAAGTGACTTTAGTAACATCGAGTGTTACTATTGAAAGAAGAAGAGACACATTCAAATGATGTACAAGGAGATGAATGAGGACCTCAAGAAGATGAAAGACTTGAGGAGTGGTTGAAAAGATGGAGAAAATAGCGGAGAGGCCGCTCTAGGTTTTGTTGATGATGATGGTGACTATGAAGGTTAACTTCTTGTTGATGGGGGAGTGACTCATAGTAAGGAGTGGGTAATTAACCCCGGTTGCACATTCTACATTTGTTGTGAGAAAGAGAAGTTTGCTGAGGTTACCTTGCCTAATGATGAGAGGATGAAGGTGAAAGGTATTGGTGAAGCTGTTATTATGACACATGATGATGTCAAGAGGAAGCTAGGTGAGGTGAGGTATGTTCTTAAGCTTAAGAGGAACCTCATTTCACTTGGGAGATGTCAGTTTAAGGGATGCACCTTTAAAGCTAGGGTATTCTAATATGTTAGAGACTATATAAGGGACCCTTAGAACATCATTAGGAAGCATTGTGTGTGGCTAATACAATAGAAGCAACTAGGGTTTATCACCAAGAGAGTTCTTCATCGTATTAGAGTGTTTGAGTAAGACCAATATTCAAGGTGAGGTCTTTGCTTTTTGAGTGTTCTCAAAGCTTGTGTGTGTCTTCTCAATAGTGTATGTTGATATATTAATGAAAGTAATCCTTGTTTGAAAGGAACGTATCCTTAAATACCTCATAATTCTTGTTCTTGTTGCTCTTTGATGTTGTGCTCTGTTTTGTGGTTTCTTTGTGTATCTGTTTGTTGATTGTTCTTCACCAAACATCCTAATCCATTCATAATAACTTTTAATTAATTTAGCTCGTATTCCATAGGAACTTATTTTACACTATCTATAGCTGAGTTCAATTATATGTAAAAGAAATAGTGAAAGTGTGATAATAAAACACACACACACACACACACACATACACACACACACACACACACACACACACACACATATATATATATATATATATATATATTATATATAAATATATATATATATATATATATATATATATATATATATATATATATATATATATATATATATATATATATATATATATATATATATATATATATATATATATATGTTTTATTATCACACTTTCACTATTCTTTTAGTCCACTCATCTTACAGTTTTTTTTCTTTTTTATATAAACCACACCTTTATCTAGATAGTGGTGAATACTTTATGAAGACTAAATCTGACACCTCGTCATTTTCGGATTGACAAAATTTCCTATATGGATATAATTTGACATCATAAACTAAAATAATTTTTTTTCCAGGCACTTTTATCCTCATACGTGTGCACCTAGAGAATTTCTCAAAACGTCAGCAATCCTATGACAACTTCACAACAAGCATAATTAGCTGTGAAGTTTATAGAAAACAGGCTCCTTAGAAAATAAGATACATCTTATTGATGTGGTCATAATACTATCAATTCTTTTAAAGATCTTTATTCATTACCTTTTTGATTTCAACCGTAGGTACTAATTTCATGTCCACTAAAGATCGCAATGTCTGTATTATACCCATTCAATTTCTTATTAGCTCACAAAATCTTACCCTCGCTAGGTGAGCTGGCACTTCAGATCAGCTTATATCGCATGGTTTCTTTGATGCATTATTTTTAATATTCCAACCTCATTTAGATTATCTACAACACTCGTGGGGTTATAGACCTCCCCACAAACAATCACAAATATTTTTTTGACACTTTTTCTGTACTCGAGCGCACACAAGGAATTTAATTCTCATAAGGTTACCTATTTTAAGACAATTCTATACCAAGCATACTAAATTATGAAGTTCTTAGCAAACAAATTAGATTGAGACCCTATCAGTTTTTATCTCAAAGGCTCACTATATTTATTAAAATAATAAGATTTGAACTTAAATTTACCTTGAATCTAAGTTACTCCTAATCTCAAACTCATGCTATACATATTGTTAAGGTTAACAACGAGATTTTTAATTCAAGATTAATAAGCACAATTTAATTGCAGATCATAATTTTAAAATATTTTTAACAATCAAATCAATTTGTATTCAAATTGGTATTAATTCCTCTATGTTAGATATGAAAACTGTTGGGTTTCCATAGATGCTTAATAAGCGGAATTTCAGGAAACACTTCCCTAACATCTAACTCAAGATCATAAACATAATCAGACACATGAATCATATAAAAGGATTAGTCTATATTACCTTTGTAGCGTGAAATCCACAAGAATTAACGCGGTAAGATAATCTAGAGAGCCTCAAACTTCGGACCTGTATCGTGAGGAACAGCACACTGTCTCCATCTACAACATTCGTCAGAACTTCAACTCTAGGAACAGTAAACTGTCTTCAAGAGCAATTTCCCAACTTCTTGGATATTTGAGACATGTACTTCTTCCACGAATCAAGTCATAGGCTTCATCAACGATTCACATTAAATCGGATATATACCTACAAAACAATCTCTAAAATATGTTTGTTTATTTAAAAGTAAAGTCATCATCAAAACCTTAAGAGGCCAACAGCCCCTATAAAAGGAAATATACTAGTCTTCATGAAGCTTTCATGAATCTCCATGGATCACCTTCCTTGAAACTCCTTTCATATGTGATTACATAATTTGAATGAAATTAAAAAAAAATCAAAATTAACGATGCGCAGATCGTATTAATTAACATTCAAAACAAACGATTCGCAGATCGTATATTCTATCCTAATTTTATTATTATTTTTTGGGCCATACTAGTATAACAAGTCAAAATTAATATCAAATATTATAAACGGCATTAACTATACAATATTTCAAACTAAATGGTCATAACAATTAGCATATAAAATATTCTTATGTTGAGTCAAACTTAACTAATTTAAGTAAGACTATTTTAAGGTGAAGAAAAAAAAAACTATTTAAATTCAATAAAGGCTCAATAAAAGGTTATTTGCACATATTGAATTTTTCCAAAAAAAAAGGGTAGTTGTATGGAAGAAGGAATTCAGCAAGTGGTGAAGAAAAGAACCCAGCAGCCGCCACCAGGAGTGGCTTTTACTCTACGCCACCAGCCCGCCTTTATTCCAGCTTCACCACTGCTGCGCCACGCAGCTGCGCCTCCCTCCGGCCACCATAGCCACCATAGTCAGCCTGTGGCCTACGCATTCATCTCTGGTTTGTGTTTTGGTTTTATTTTATTTTATTTTATTTTGATGAATTTGAACAAAATCGAATTGATATACAATCTTTGTGTATGAATTGCTTCAAATTTCAGCAAAAACAAGTTTTTTGCATTTAAATTTCAATCCGATTGAACAAATTTTGTGTTTTAACAATTAAAATTGAATTGGGGAAAAAAATAGGGTTGAAGCGTTTTGGATCAAAAACCTTGAATTCCTTAACGAAAAACACAATTAACAATAAAAAAATTTTGTGTTTTAACAATTCATTGTGTGTGGGTTTCGTAACTGATCAAAGCCCCAAGACAATTAACACAAAATTTCCGATTTTCATGCAAATATATGAACAAAAAAAAAATGAGTTGCTTAACTTTCCAGAGAAATCAAGATCATATGAATATTATGAATTAGGCTAAACTGATACCACTGTTGGGTTTCCATGGATGCTTAATAAGCGGAATTTCAGGAAACACTTCCCTAACATCTATCTCAAGATCATAAACATAATCAGACACATGAATCATATAAAAGGATTAGTCTATATTACCTTTGTAGCGTGAAATCCACAAGAATTAACGCGGTAAGATAATCTAAAGAGCCTCAAACGTTGCTCCTTTATTCAGTCTACCAGAATCAATTGAATACCAACGTTTGCTAGAACGGAAGAGATTGTTTCTCTTGCTTTTTCTGGTTTGTCAATGTCTGTGAGAATGATGGAGAGTGAGAGTTTAAATAAAAATATTTTTAATACTCACACCCATCATCCCACGTTTTTCCACTACCAACATTATATCCTTATATAATACTAGTAACCTAGGTCAAAAGAAACTGATTCTTTTGTTAACCTAATTGGATCACAAGCCCATACTCCTAATGGGCCTGAGTCATTTATCATTCAATTGATTCTTTTGTAAGACCTTATAGGATTAATTATATTAGTCGTGGTCCAATTATTATTGACCCACCAATTATATTTATTCTCTAGCAAGTAAATACAATTACTAATAATAATTAACTTTATTATCTTTATAAATATCCTATATATTTATATTTAGTAATTGTCGGAAATGTCTACGGACATATTCCTTCAAAAACTACTCACATAATGAAGAAAAACTATACAATTAAAAATAAACCTTAATCATGATACTATAAAAATTAAGAAAAGTATTCTATTTGAATATAAATCTCAGAAACAACAAATACAAACTTCTTGAGAGACAATAGAAAATGGTTTTAAAAAAATATCGCAATAAGAAGGGTTTATATAATTACAAAAGCACTAATTCTTGATTGAGGCCGTCTCACCGTGAGACGACTTAAATTAGGCAAGCTCAAAGTGTTTAAAAATAAATGATCACTTCGTATACATGTTAAAATTCAGTTTTTTATTTTTTTATTTGTGTTCTTTACTAATGGGTTTCTTGAATGGGTCCAGCTCACAGTGAGACAATCTCATACAAGACTTGTTGTTACAAAACATATAAATAAACCAAAATATAAACCTAAAAGATAGATTAATAGTTGAGAAAAACAAAATTGATACTAATTTGCCATTTATTAGTCAAAATCTTAACTAAACTCTCGTTTTAGGCTTAGCCCGCAGAGCTTTAGGAAACATCTAACATAAATGGCCATAAATTTCGTTCAGGAGTCCATTTGGGGCTTAAATATGTGGTTGAAAAGCTCTTAACAATCTCTTTCTATGGACACTAATTTCACGTAATTCTGACTTTGTATCAAAAGTTATGATTAAATAACAACATATATCAGATTTTTGGCTATAAATATTTTGGCTTTTTGACTTTTAGTACCTTTTCTTCTTTTTCTAATCCAATTCATTGTTAAATGTTTACATGCCTTACTCATACGCTTTCATAACAATATGCTCATTTTACATGCAAACAAGTGGAGACACAAAAAATCCAACCCAAGCGTACGCAAAATCTAAAAGAAAGTAGAGCACTGTAATAAAAGTCTCTATACTGACTAACACAATAAACTTAGAATTTTTCAACAGAAATGCAAACTAAATCCTGTTAGTCGATATTTCCGATTAAATACCTACGAAAAACATGTTAGTCAAAATCTCCAACTAAATTTACTACTCTATGTAACCATTAATCGAAACACTATCAACTAAATTTTCGACTAATCAAAGTTCAGTCATAAAAAATTCATGGGGAAAATCAATCGAAATTTCTTGACAAAGTAAGTTGGTATTTCAAATTTTTTTAGATGGATTTTTCGCGCATATTTAATAAGGTTTTTGTGTAACACCCCTAATTTTCGATAATTATAAAATATTATTTATTAAAAGACGTAAATATTATACAGTAGCAGCGAAAAGTAAATACGGGGCGTAGTATTTACTTTTCGCTGCAGCTGTATAATATTTACGTCGTTTAATAAATAATATTTTATAGTTATCGAAAATTAGGGGTGTTACAACTCATATCAGAGCCAAAAGTTTTTTAGTCAAAATGATTTACAAAAATAAAAATAAATAAGTAAATAAAAATGAAATTGCATGCGTATAGGACGGGGACTAGATGGGAATTTTGTTTGTTTATTTATGAAATTTATATGTGTTATTCTAAATGTAATGAGTTGTTAGATATCTCCTCTTTATTCGGTCCCAGGCCCACTTAAATTCAAGATGAATCAAGACACATTGATCGAGAACCACATAAACTTCTTAAGAGATTATTTGAGGTTTTACGGAAATCATGGGGATGAATTCTTTACACAAACTTCTTACCAAGCCCTTGTTCTCTAAAAGAGTATGCCAAAAACTAAGTTTTGGGATGAGGTCATAAATTATTTTTATGATGAAATCGATGATAATTTCAGAAAGTTGAATTGGAAGAAATAAACTGATTGGTGGAAGAACATTCCTTGGAGTTACAGTTTTGATACCATGACAAAAGAGCTCATTATGTTTTCAAAAATAAATCATGTTGATTCAAAGGATAATTATTCGTTCCAAGGTGAAGAAGAAAGTGTAAATGGTTCGAAATGAGTGTTTAAGACTCTACCGCCTTCCCCCTACGAAACCCCAGCAGGTTCCGTGCTACCCCAACCATTTGAGGTTGAGGATAGAGAATCTTGGACCTCTAGTACTCCTAGAGAACCAGCTAGGTTGGGATATAAGACTCATGGATTTTGTGGATGGCTATATTATTATAGTAATCTTAACGTTCATTTTATAAGGAAACTATGTTTTCTTTCTTTCTTTGTTTGAATGTGTGTTGTTGGTGAATGCTACTAAAAATGAAAGTCTTGAACTACAATAAAAATGATTAAATTAGCGTATGAATTGTGTTTATTCTAACACTTAAATTTTTGTTTTGTCAAGAAAGACTCGCATTGAGACAAATGAGAATCAAACTCCGAATAATCCATCCGTTGGAACTCCATTTGAGATTAGAACCTTAATTAGAGGAAACAACTAGGAAAACAGTGTCACTTTGCTCTTAGCTAGACTTTTAGTGAGACACCAGAGATTGCTTGAGATGGGTTAGAAAAGTAAAACTTCCGATGATGATGACTTTAACAAGGTGTACAAGGGGATGACATATTTGAAGCCGGAGTTCTATGATGGTCTTGGAGATCTAACAAAATTCGAAGATTGAGTCTCTAGCATGGAAAATTTATTCGACATTGCAGCTTATCCGGATAACTGGAAAGTGAAATTCGCTACCTGCTATCTCAAGGGTGAAGTGGATCTTTAGTGAAAGACAATTAAGAATGTCCGAGATCAACCAAATTTTGATTGGGGAGAGCCTACAAGTTTTGATAAGGAAGAAATTTTATTCTGATAGTGTCTGCCAACAAAAGGAGAAAGAATTTCTAGATCTTTGACAAGTTGATAATATGATAGTTCGGGAGTGTGTCACCAAATTTAATGAGCTCGCTCGATTTGCACCAAGGCAAGTTGAAACAGACGTCATGAGAAAGGAGAGGTTCGAGGAAGGCTTGATCTTTAAAACTCAAGACAAAGTGATTGGAAGAACTTCTACTTTTGATGATTATTATGATTTGGCGACACAAATTGAGAGAGTGCAAAAGAGAAGAGATGAGATGGTGGGAAATAAAAGGCGATTTGATTAACGAGGTCAGCAGTAGTAGCAACAAAACTAAACTAGTTTCAAGAGAACAAATTTTGGTGGTACTCAATACAATCAAGTTGGAGGTGAAATGAAACACAAAACTTCCCACGATTTTTTTTGTAAGAAATGCGGCAAGCAAGGGCATACAATTCAGTTGTTGCAAGCTGGAAAAAAGAAGTTTGTTATCTTTGTGGTAAACTTGGTCATATAATTAAGGATTGCCCACAAAGGAAGACTGGTAGTGGAGGGCAGACGAATCAAATGAGTAGCTCCCAGTTTCGTTCTCAATAGGGAAGCAATAAGATTGGAGGAATTGTAAACAATCGAGCTCCTTCACAAGGCAAAGGACGAGTTTTCTTGATGAATGAGGCTCTAGCTGAAGAAAATGGTGTTGTGATTACTGGCTATCTCAATGTATTTTCAATGCCTACTTTTACTTTCTTCGATACTGGTGCAACATATTCTTTTGTGTTCCGAGAATTTTCAAAGAAATTGAAATTATATTTAACCATTAGTGAGTTTGAGGTAACAATAACCCTTCCTATAGGAGAAACAATTAGGTGCAACGCGTACTTTTGTGATTGTCCTATTATTATTAGTGGTGTAGAGTTTTTCGCAGATTGTTTTGTGCTGTACCTTGGAGAATTTGACATCGTTTTGGGGATGGATTGGCCAAAGAGGTATAAGGCTGGTTTTAATTGTGCACAACAGAAAGTGACAGTTAGAAACAAAATAAAGCATAGAGTTTCTTGTACAGAAATTAAACTAAAGTCGAGCATTCAAATAATCTCAGCAGTGAAAGCAGCTAAACATCTTGAAAAGGGTAGAGAAGGATACTTGTGCTAGATATAAAGGTTTTAAAGCTAGAGTTGATGCAGATTTCTATAGTTAATGAATTTCCAAATCTTTTTCCAGATGAGCTACCTGGGATGCCTCCCGATAGAGAGTTAGATTTCTTAATCGATTTAGTATTAGGCCCTGCTCCAATATCTAAAGCCCTATATCGTATGGCTCTAGTAGAATTAAAAGAGTTAAAGGGACAATTGGAAGAATTGTTACAAAAGGGGTACATACGCCCAAGTATGTCAACATGGGGCGCTCCTGTACTTTTTGTCAAGAAGAAGGATTGAAGTATGAGTCTTTGTATTGATTATAGAGAGTTGAATAAGATCACAATCAAAAATCGTTATCCGTTGCCAAGGATAGATGATCTTTTTGATCAATTGAGGGGAGCATGTGTTTTCCTAAAAATTGACTTAAGGTCAGGATATCACTAGTTGAGGATTAAGAAATAAGACATACATAAGACAACATTCCGTACCAGATATGGTCATTATGAGTTAGTTGTGATGCCTTTCGGACTCACCAATGCCTCAGCAACTTTTATGGACCTAAGAATAGGGTGTTTAAGTCGTAACTAGATCAACTTGTGGTAGTTTTTATAGATGATATCCTAGTTTACTCTAAGACGAAGGAAGAGCATACAGTGCATTTGAGAAAAGTGTCGAGTTTATTAAGACATAATGAGCTGTATGCTAAGCTCCACAAATGTGAGTTTTGGTTGGATACAGTTTCCATTTTAGGCCATGTGGTGTCAAAAGACGGTGTTGTAGTGGATCCCTAAATAATTATTGCTGCAGTTGAGTGGGCGAGACCCCTATGGAGGTGAGAAGTTTTCTTGGTTTGGCTAGGTACTACTACAGATTTATTGCTAACTTTTCAAAAATAGCCATGTCTTTGACCAATCTTATAAAGAAAACAATAAGGTTCCAATGGACAGACGCATGTGAAACAGCTTTTCAGGAATTGAAGATGAGGTTAAGTAGTGAACCTATGTTGGCCGTGCCAACGGAGAATGAAAATTTCATGGTATATACAGAAGATTCCAAATATGGGTTAGGATGTGTTCTGATGCAAAATGACAGAGGGATTTTTTATGCATCCAGACAGTTGAAGATTCATGAGAGAAAATATCCTACACATCACTTAGAGTTAGAAGCTGTAGTGTTTGCTCTCAAAATTTGGAGGCATTATTTGTTTGGAGTGAAATTTCAGTTGTTCACTGATCATAAAAATCTCAAGCATCTATATTATCAGAAAGACTTGAATATACGCCAACGTCGGTGGATAGAATTCCTTAATGATTATGATATGTACAACCCGATCTAGTTTCTGAGATCATTGTGGCTCAACGTGAAGATGTGAACTTGGAGAAACTTTGAGAGATGTCAGTGAAGGGAGAGACAGAGGCATTCAAGGTGCATGAGGATGATGGTTTGAGATTTCAAGATCGCTTATGTGTGCCCGCAAATGATGAGTTGAAGGAGAAAATATTGAATGAGGCTCATAACTCTTGGCGTTCGGTACACCCCGGTGCAACTAAGATGTATCAAGGAATAAGAAGTATCAAGCTTTAAAGTTATCTTTTTGGTAGAATGGGATAAAGAAGGAGGTAGCTCTTTATGTGGCCAAGAGTTTGAATTGTCAAAGGGTGAATAATTTGCACCAACGACCTGCGGGATTGACACAACCTTTGGATGTTCTCGAGTGGAAGTGGGAGTCAATATCCCTGGACTTTGTGATGGGTCTTCCGACTACACAAAAGGGAATGAATGCAATATGGGTAGTGGTTGACCGCTTGACTAAATCAGCTCATTTTCTACCTATAAAGAATAGCCGACCTGTATTTCAACGAGATTATTCAAATGCAAGGAGTTTCTAAATCTATAGTGTCTAATAGGGACCTAAGATTCAAGGCACCATTTTGGAAGGGACTTTAGGAGGCTTTGGGTTCGAAATTAAAGTTTAGCACTGCATTTCGTCCGTAAACAGATGGACAAATAGAGCGTACAATACAGACGTTGGAGGACATGTTGAGGGTGTGTGCCTTGGATTTTAGGAAGAGTTGGGATGAACATTTATCCTTGGTAGAGTTTTCGTATAATAATAGCTTCTAATCTATTATTGGCATGGCACCTTATGAGGCACTGTACGGGAAGAAATGTCGTACTCCATTAACGTGGTGAGAGGTGGAGATTGATTACAGGTCCTGAACGGATTAAAAAGACTGTTGACAAAATTTGATTAAAACAAGCTAGGATGAAAGCGGCTCAGGATAGGCAAAAGAGTTATGCTGATCAGAAGAAGCGACATAATGAATATGAAGTTGGGGAGCATGTTTTATCAAAATTTCACCGGTTAGGGGTGTGAAGAGAATTGGCCAAAATGGAATGCTAAGTCTGAAATTCATAGGGCCATAAGAGGTTTTGGAACGAATAGGTGAAGTGGCTTATAAGGTTGCCTTACCTCCGGACTTTGAACGGGTTCACAACATGTTTCATGTGTCTATGTTGCGACCTATATTCATGATCCTTCTCATGTGATTCAACATGAACCTTTACAACTTCAAGATGATTTGACCTACGAGGAGAAACCGATAGAGATACTTGATAGGCACGACAAGGTCTTAAGGAATAAGACATTGCCTTTAGTGAAGGTTTTGTGGGCAAACCATACTACGTCACAGGCAACTTGGGAGTTAGAGTTTGAGATGAGAGTCCGTTATCATTACCTTTTTGAGTCTTGAGGTGAGTTTTGGGGACAAAACTCAATTTAAGGAGGAGTGAGTGTAATAACCCGTTATTTTATGGTCTTTTACTATATGTGTATGCTAGATTATAATATTTTATGCCCTGTGACCAATCGATATTTAATAATCAAAGACCAAAATTACATGTCGAATATAGCTATGACCATGTAAATAATATTAGTATGAAGCGTCATATTATAATGCCTAAACACTACAAATAAGGATTAAATTGGCGACAAGGCGTTTCGTCGCCATTTGATAGCTAAATGGTCAAAAACGACGGGATCAAAGGCAGTCGCCTTTTCGTTCGTCGCTAATCCAGAGTTGGACGCCATTTCCTCGCCTATTTCTCATGAAATATTGGCGACCACCTAGCGACAAGAGCCCAATAACCAAGCACTGTCAGACATGGCGACAAAAAGCCTCCTCGCCAATCCTCTCGCCAGTATTTGCGACCAATTAGCGACCACTTTCCCGTCGCCTCTCTGGCGACCAAAGGTTCATAGCTATTTCGTCGCCTGGTGTTGGCGACCACCACGTCGTCGCTATATTGTCGCCATATATATATATATATATATATATATATATATATATATATATATATATATATATATATATATATATATATATATATATATATATATATATATATATATATATATATATATATACATATATATATATATATATATATATATATATATATATATATATATATATATACATATATATATATATATATATATATATATATATACATATATATATATATGTATATATATATATATATATATATATATATATATATATATATATATATATACATATATATATATATATACATATATATATATATATATATATATATATATATATATATATATATATATATATATATATATACATATATATATATATATACATATATATATACATATATATATATATACATATATATATATATATATATATATATATATATATATATATATATATATATATATACATATATATGTGTACATATATATATATATATATATATATATATATATATATATATATATATTTATATAAATTATATTTATATATATTTTATATTAGGTGTAATATTAAGATAAAAATATATATAAATAAAACAAGTAAATAAAAATAAAAGAGCTGGAAATATTATATATAAAACTAAAGTTTATTTACAAAGTCACAAAAAGTACATATATTTAATCATTCATTTGGAGGAGGTAGAGGAGGGGGTTTATACAAATTGAAATGCGATTGAATGAATTTCAAAAAGAGTTCTCGTTCTCTTTGAATTTGTTCAGTCAGCCTTTGGTGAGTCTCATAGGCAGTCTTAGCATTTCCCATTCGTACCGCTTCCCATAATTGATTATTGAACTCTATTTTCCGTGCTTCTAAATCCGCAAATCTTTGTTGAATAATGGCATCATAATCAGGTTGTGCAGACTTAGAAGACGGAATATCCGTTGGCTCAGGAGGATAAATAATTTAAGAGGCGGACCCAACCCCAAATACCTCTTTGCTTTTTTTGTTTTTTTTGTTCGACCCACTTTCTACATTTTTTACAGCATCCAACCAAATTTGACTTGGGTCGCGGGTTGGATGCTCCTCCATCAAAGAACGATATTCATCCTTCAATAAAACAAATAAATCAATTATCGTTAAACAAAGTATTAATTGATACTTTAAAAGAAAACAAATAAACAAGTTTAATAGATTATTACGTTAACTTTTTGTGACTTGCTATTAGTCCATTGGGAAAAATCCCCTGTTTCAGTGTCAAAGACCCCATGTGTTCTTGTAAATATTTCATAGGCTGTGGGTCTTTGACCTTTCGATTGTTCCTGAAATATTAAAAAAAATGATTTAAAATTAAACGAAAGATAATAAAAAATTCAATAGTACTACTTAATTAATTAAATACTCACCAAATCCCGCATTTTTCTGGTGTGCGGGATTAAACCACCTACATGGGTGGCTTCAGCTTTGTCTCTTCCTCCACGTCGATTGGAGGAATTCCTAGCCGAAACGGCTTTATTATCTAGGCGTTCCCAATCAGCCTGCCATCGCACCCAGGTCTCATTATCGATGGAAGGAGGTTTGAAATCAGGCTTGCATTTCAACATCCTGTGCCATTTGAAAAGCATATCCGCATAGCGCTTTGCGGCTTTTTCCTCCCATGACCTTCGAACGAAATTTTCGAGGCGAGGGTCCTATTTGTATTGTTTCTAAATACATAAATGTTTCATCAAATTAAATACTTAAAACATAAGCTATATATATATATATATATATATATATATATATATATATATATATATATATATATATATATATATATATATATATATATATATATATATATATATATATGTATATATATATATATATGTATATATATATATATATGTATATATATATATATATATATATATATATATATATATATGTATATATATATATATATATATATGTATATATATATATATATATATGTATATATATATATATATATGTATATATATATATATATATATATATATATATATATATATATATATATATATATATATATATGTATATATATATATATATATATATATATATATATATATATATATATATATGTATATATATATATATATATATATATATATATATATGTATATATATATATATATATATGTATATATATATATATATATATATATATATATATATATGTATATATATATATATATATATATATATATATATATATATGTATATATATATATATATATATATATATATATATATATATATATATATATATATATATATATATATATATATATATAAAGTCTGTAAATAAACAACAAAATAATAATTTTACCTTAAATTTAATAAAATAAAAATCTTTGGTGGGTTTGGTCACACCCTTCCAACTACTACCTTCGACATCTTGTCTATAATTAAAGGTAGCCCTTATTTTTGATGCAATCGTATTCCCGGATATCAGATTAAATCTTACAATAATTAACACAATTAGTTTACAATGAAATTTTAATATTGAAAAAATATTAATAATAATAAGATTATAAAAATATTTACTTGTTTACAATTGGTAGCCATGGAAGATTAGGACGAGGATCGTCTCCATCGTCCTGTTCCATATTATGTATGGAATCACTTGGAGTATTTTCACTACTCCCTTGAAATCGATTAGTGTTGTCTTCATCACTATTGTTGTCGTTGCTAGTCGACAAATTATTCAAGAAAATGTCGCTAGCCCAATCATTAGGGTCGCTGCTCATTTTGCCTATAATATTCATTTCAAAACCCTAATATTATTTTCAACTAAAATCAATCTCATCTATACCATAAAATATCCCAATTGACATATTCTACAACTAATATTCGATTAAATGAACATTTCTACCTACGTAATGAATTTTATCATCCCAAACTAAACATTACTACGTATTGTATTAAAGTAATTCGAAAATTACATTTAAAAAAAAAAACATTCCAACAATATTTTATCATCTCAAGTTATACCTTCATTCGAAACTAGATAATAACATCAGATAAAAAATTAATTACTTTATAATTCCAAAGTTACATTTTAAATTAAAAGGAATCTGGAAAAATATTACGTAAAACATGCTCAAAGTATACCATAAATTGAAAATATAAATTACTCCGTAATTCGAAAAATGCATAAAAATAACATTAAATATGCTGAAGTTATACCATAATTCGAAAATATTAAAAAAAATATACAAAAAATGACGAAACAAAATAATATACTTGACATTAAAAACTAAATTACTCCATATTTCGAAAATTACATTTAAAATTAAAGAAATCTGAAAATTTTCACATTAAACATGCTCAAAATATACCATAATTCGAAATATAAAAAAAAACATACATAATTCAACATAAACATCATGAAATGACATGAAAAAACATATTGAAGATGACAATGTACTCCACAGCTCGAAATCAAGCATAAAAAAAACATTCAAACATAATTTATCATCATAATCATTAAGAACATTGAAAAAATTCAAAAAAATAAACAATAAACACTAACCTTTTAACAAGAAGATGAGTAGTAACCACGAAATGATGAGCATGAGATGAAGAGAAAAAAGAAAATTAATAGAGAATGAGATTAATGGAAGAAAAGAAAATTTAGAGCTGAAGTATAAGGAAATTGAAGAAGTATAAGGAAAATGAAGATAGAGTTGTAGGAAATGAGAACTTAGGGCCTAATATTACGGTTTTTTCATCGGGATCTGGCGACCAGGAGTCTCGTCGCTGGTTTGTCGCCTGCACCTCGGTAATGAAAATCTTTGCGTGCTGTAGTGGGCAAAAACTCGGCTGTACTATCAATTATTATTATTATTACTGTTATTATATATTATTATTATTATTATTATTATTATTATTATTATTATTATTATTATTAATATTAGTATTATTATTATCATTTTTTTTTGAGAAATAAGAAAAGTTTTATTCCATCAAGAAACAAACCAGTTACAAAAACATGGAACCAAATGATGCAAAACCATCATGAGCATCATTCTAAAAAAGAAATTGCAAAGCTTTGAGCAATTCTATATGTCTATTGTTATCATTATACAATTGGAGCATTCTATTCTTCACAATCATCTGCGTTTTGGCTGCTGCATTTTTGTGCCTATAGATTATTATTATTATTATTATTATTATTATTATTATTATTATTATTATTATTATTATTATTATTATTATTATTATTATTATTACTGTTATTAATATTATTATTGTTATTATTGTTATTATTATTATTATTATTATTATTATTATTATTATTATTATTATTATTATTATATTATTTTTATTATTATTATTATTATTATTATTATTATTATTATTATTATTATTATTATTATTATTATTATTATTATTATTATTATTATTGTTATTATTATTATTATTATTATTATTATTATTATTATTATTATTATTATTATTATTATTGTTGTTGTTGTTGTTGTTGTTGTTTTTTGTTTATTATTAGTATTGTATTATACGTGTTCATATATATATATATATATATATATATATATATATATATATATATATATTAATATTGTTGTTGTTGTTATTATTATTATTACTATAAAATATTAATAATTCGGAGGAATATAATAAAATTGTATTAAATATTACAATTTTGCCAGATGGATCAAGAAGCGGTGTTTGGGAAACATCTTCTTCAATTTCAATGCGGTCCCTGTTTTTTTCTTGGAAAGCAGCATCTTTGGATTCCTGTTCTATTTCTTTGTCAAATTTATTGTGTTTGACTTTGCAAACCGCTCTCGAATCTTTTAAATTTTGTCTTGTACTCGGATATGGAAGATAATATACTTGACATGCTTGACTTGCCAACACAAATGGATCATATAAACGATACGAGCAACCCTGATGTATGTCAACTAACTTATATTGTTTATGAATTTTTGTTTCGTGGCTATTTCCAGTAGTAGTTGGGTCAAACCAATGACATTTGAACAACGTTACTCTTTTGATAGGTATCCTCGGGTATTCAATCTCTATAATTTCAAGCAATTGCCCTTAAAAATCTTTTTCGTCACAACTGTTGTCAGCAGCTTTGACGTACACTCCACTATTGTCTGCAGATTTATTTGATGCATGAAGTACTGTATGGAATCTATATCTGTTTGTGTAACAGACATTGTAACTCCAAGCATGTTTAAGTGGTCCTTCAGCCATCTGCTTCAAAATCACTGTTAACTCGATTATCAAATTATCCTTGTCTTACCTGTCAGATAAATGAAAATAACTCTATGAATTTAATTAACGTAATGCTGACATACATAATAATTAACGTAAAAGATGAACAACATACTGCTATTCTGAATGCATTTGTAGAATTCTCTTGCACAAACGCTTCAATCCTCTGACTTGACCAATTCGTTTGATGTCTTTGAATTGAACTTTTAAACTCAGATACAAATACATCGACCTCTGGACAGTTCATTAGCACGTATCTATGTGCAATCTCGTAATCTCTTTCATCAAAAACATATGCTTTTCCTTTTCCATGAAATCTTATTGGATGACTGAAGATTGTGAATACACCAGTTACAATATTGTTGTAACTTCCATCATCATTCCTAGGAAGGTCTCTGACCCTGCATCGCACATGTGGCTCAAATAATGGGAAACAAAATGTGATGCTTCCTCGGTCAAATATGCATCGCATATCGACGCTTCAACATGAGATTTATTTTTCACATTCAGTTTCAAATGTCTAAGGTACCTGTATGGAAAAATTAGTTCACCGGTAGAATAATGAAAAAATTAATTACATATGATTTATATACCTCTCAAATGGATACATCCATCTGTATTGGACCGATCCTGTAATCCTAGCCTCATATGCCAAATGGATAGGAAGGTGTTCCATGCTATCAAAGACTGTGGGCGGAAATATATTCTCTAGTTTGCAGATGATAACCAGAATATCTGCTTCCATCTTCCTCAAATCCTCCACACATAGCTTTGTGTTTGTCAAACTTCTAAAATATAAGCTCAACTCGGTAAGAGCTTCCCAAACCTTCACCGGTAGCAATTCTCTGAATGTAATTGGAATTAAGTGTTGCATGAAAACATGACAGTCGTGACTTTTCATGCCGAACAATTGATGCTTGGCCATGTCAATACTCCTTGCCATATTGGACACATAACCATTGGGAAATCTAATACGCTTCAACCATTGAAGCAAGGCACATATCTGTTGTTCATTTAATGTATAGGAAGCTTTAGGAATAGATGTACCTGTATATAATCATAATAAAATGTTATATGAATTATTATTAATTATTAATTATTAATTGTATAAAGGTTTGAGAGTACATGGACCTATAGGATGCAATTCTGAATGTTTACCAAGTTCACGCAGATCGTGTCTACCCTTGATGTGATCCTTTGTTTTACTTGGCACACACAACAAAGTGTTGAAAATGTTATCAAAATCATTCTTCTCTATGTGCATAACCTCTTTATTATGTTCCGGTGCATCTTCTTCATTGACTCTCAAAAAACCAAACTGGTCTAATTCATCAAGCAATTCATGTCCAAGTCCGAATAACAGGCAGATCTCTTTTCTCAACAACGCCTGATCTGAAATTTGTTCTATTTCTCCTATAGGGATGACTTCTATCTAAAATCATTCTATGACAGTCAAACCAACACATCTCCTTGCTATGCGTAAGGTAGAAGGCTTGTGAATCATCCATGCAGTAAGGGAAAGTATATCGGCCCGTAGTACTCCACCCGGAGAATATCGAATAAGCTGGAATGTCATTGATCGTCCACATTAAAGCTGCTCGCAGTTGGAAATTCTCCTTTCTTGACACATCAAATGTACAAATAGCCTCCTCCCACAACATATTCAGCTCTTGTTTTAGTGGTTGAAGATATAAGTCAATGTTGTGCTTTGGATTACTCGGCCCAGGGACAATCACGGTCAAGAACATATACGGCTTCTTCATGCACATCCATGGCGGAAGATTGTATGGTGTGACAATGACAGGCCACGATGAATACTGTTGACCAGAACTTCCAAAGGGGTTAAAACCATCTGTACACCAGCCAAGCCGCACGTTTCGAGTCTCCATTGCAAAGTCTGGATGCATTTCGTTAAATGTCAACCACGCTTCAGCATCGGACGGATGTATCATCTCTCCATCTTTAGTGCGGTGCTCTGCATGCCACCTCTTATGCCTAGCTGTTGCCTCTGAAGCATACAATCTTTGTAATCTAGGGCCCAGGGAGAAATAATGAAATTGTTTCCTCAAAACCTTATCACCTTTACTGTTTCTTCTCCATCTAGAAGTTTCACAAATATAACAGCAAGTTGCATTTGCATTATTCCCCCAATAGATCATACATCCGTTAGGACAACAATCTATCTTCTCAACGGGTAATCAAATGGCAACTATTTGTTTTTTCGTTTCATAGAAGTTGTTTACCATTTTATTCTGTTCTGGTAACACTTCGTTCACAATAGCACAAATATTGCCGTAACACCTCTCAGTGAGACGATGGTCTGTCTTCAAGTTTGTAAGTCGACCAATAATAGACATCTTGGTGTGATTTTTACAACCTTCAAATAAAGGACTATTTACAGAGTTTAACATTTCAAAGAACTGTCGACACTGAGGGTTTGGATATTCATCAACGTGTACCGGTGGTTCATTATCTACTGACACTACATCATACTAGGAGGGAAGAAACTGATGGTAAGTGTCTGGAAATACACTAGCTACTGCATCATGCACCATCTGTGAGTATGGATTTGGATTGTTTGACGATTGCTCTCCCACTACCGCTACAACATCAGATGTTGTTCCTATCTCTGTGTTTTGATAATATTCCCACTCATTGTAATTTTCAACAAACCCCCTTCTCATTAGATGTTCTCTTATTTTATTTGGTTCCTTATAGCATCAATTTTTACACTTTTTACAAGAACATGTAATCTCAGAACTCATGTTATTTGTACGAGTAAAATCTAAAAACTCTTCCAACCCTCTCATAAATCTTAAACTAAACTTTTCATTTTTTCGTCGGTTGTACATCCAACTTCTTTCTTGCCTTAAATTAATTTTTAACACCTATATATAATAAAATAATATAATTATTCAACTAATTAGGAAACTAAGTTAATGATAATAAAAATATATAAAGCAATTCATGAAAATAACAATATATGATAATAATATAATTATTCTAATAACAATTATTAAAGTAAATTAATCACTAGTGGAAAAAACCTCGTTTGCTGCGGTTTTTTTGCCATTATTTGCTGCGGTTTTGGCCCCCAGCAATAGTGATAGCAGCAAATGCCCTACTTTAAATGCTGCGGTTCATAACCGCAGCAAATAAGAGCATTATTTGCTGCGGTCATGGGCAAAACCGCAGCAAATAAAGAGGGTTATTTGCTGCGGTCAGGGGCAAAACCGCAGCAAATAAGGAGGGTTATTTGCTGCGGTCAGGGGCAAAACCGCAGCAAATAAGTGATGTTGCTAGATTGGCTCTTTATTATTGATCAAAGTATGTATAGAGGCATGATTGGCTCTTTATTATATCTAACTGCTAGTAGACCCGATATTGCTTTTAGTGTTGGTTTATGTGCTAGATTTCAATCCAATCCTAAAGAATCACATCTCACTGCAGTAAAACGTATTTTAAGATATTTGAAGGGAACTGACGACTTGTCCTTATTTTATCCTAAAAGTGATGTTTATGATTTAAAAGGTTTTAGTGATGCAGATTATGCAGGTGATCTAGTTAATAGAAAAAGTACATCAGGTATGGTACAATTTCTTGGCTCATGTTTAGTTTCATGGAGTTCCAAGAAACAAAACACTGTTGCATTATCCACTGCCGAAGCTGAATACGTAGCAGCAGCAGCTTGCTGTTCCCAAATGCTATGGATAAAGCAGCAGCTAAGAGATTTTGGTATTAAGTTTGAATGTGTTCCTATTTATTGTGATAATACCAGTGCCATATGCATATCTAAAGATCCAGTGCATCATTCACGAGTAAAACACATCCACATCAGGCATCATTTTCTTAAGGATAATGTTGAAAATAAAAATATTATTTTAAAGCATGTAAACACCAACGAGCAAATAGCAGATATCATGACTAAACCTCTTCCAAGGGAACAACATGAAAAAATGAGATTGGAACTTGGCATGATCAAGCTGCATTGAAGTGAGTGACATATGTGATCCTTAAAGTAAGAATGAAAATTAAAAAGTTCGATCAACCACAAAATCTTGATTGAAAAATCGATTATCGAAAGGATCAGGTGCGCACCATTTAAAAGTATATACTGTGAATGCTCATATGATTGCTTGTTTGATTTGATCAGATTATAGTAGCATAAAATTTTCATTTATTTTTCATTTTCATAAAAAATTTCATAATATTTAATATATATATTTACCCAGTAATTTCCATTAAAATAGCGGGAGTTAAATCATCATAGTTCTTCACTAAATTCGTCTGTTTCCATTTCACTTTCTGTGTCCATATACCTAAATAAGAACAATGAAGCACCAAAATTCATTAAAGTAACCGTCACCTCATACTTATTAACGCCACTCTCTCATGGAAAATCCATCATTTCATCTTCAATTTCACTCTCAAAACCGTCTTCAACTCACTGCATTTCAGAACCGCCTTCAATTGCATTTCATCATTCCATTCTTGCTTTCTCCTTTTCTTAATTCTTCAAATCACCATGAAAACTAAGAATAAAACACCAAAAATGAAGCAACCCAAACCTTTACAAATCATCCATCCAACACCTCTCATTACCGAAACTGAGTCCTCATCAAGAAAGCAACAGGAAACCCCGGTTGCCTCTGGAGTGCATGAAACCAAAAAGAGAGAGAGAGGGACTCTACAGTAAAGAAATCATCTTCAAAAAGGGCAAAAGTTGTTGTTCAAGTTAGTGCTAAGGAGATATCCAAAGAAATGATTGTTGGTTTCGGGCTAGACAAACAATGGTATGAATCTAATTTCTTTCCTCAATTTCACGCCATTTTGCAAAATCAATTTTGGAAATCTTTAATGGCAGAACACTGTTGCAACCCAATGTACCCCAACTTGATGTGCGAGTTTATTTCAAATTTTTCTTTTGACCATGGCGTTTGTACTAGTGTTGTTAAGGGGATTAAAATTGAATTTAATAGTTTGATTTTAGGAGGGTGGTTAGGTGTCCCCTCCACTGGATTTGATATATATGTTGTTGGATCAAAAATCAATTTTTCTGGGATAAATGAGAAGGTAGTTTGGAAGTTTCTAGGGATAAAAGAGAAAAGAGGAACGGTTAGTCACAATGTGCTGTCAGCAATGCAAAAGCTGTTATACAATATAGCAAGACGATTTATTCTGCCTCGCACATCTAAAAGAAGTGAGGTTAGTTTAAGGGATGCTACGTTAATATATTGTATGGCCAATAAGTGGGGCATTATTTGCTGCGGTCAGTTGCAAAACCGCAGCAAATACCTCTCTTTTTTTTTTCTTTTTCCGTTTTATCCTTATAATAATGCAATAATAATACAATGTAATAACAATAATTAATCCAATGATAATCACAGATAATCAACATTAATCTCTTTCTAATAATAAACTCTCGCTCGTATATATAATATAATAGTATTTACGTACATATATATATATATATACATTGAAGTATAAAAAATAATCTATACTAATTACAATTTATCAAGGACAAATATTAGCAAGATACACGGCAATCTTGTCTTTTAATTCGCGCATCTCTTCACTTCTCAAAGGCGTGTTTCCCTCGGAATGTCGTTTAAAACCTATATATAATATTAAAATAAAAGATTCATATAGAAACATTAGATTTTACCAATAATATATTTAATTAAGAACGTAACAAATACTTACGGCATCTATATTTTCGACTCCAAAGTCCTTCACGGAATTTATAATATCGTCCATATACTTCAGCGCGTAGTAGCCGCAGTCAACGGAAGAAGAAGGTTGTTGAAAGCACTAAGTGAAAATAGATGTTAGTGTCAAAAACGGTTAAAAACGCATACGTAAATTCTAGAATATGACTATGATTTTCAATTCTAACAACTTCTACACAATATATAAAGCAAATAGTGTTGTGTGCCAAGTTTCGTGCAAAATAAACAAAGTTTGAGCTACTTTACGCGCGAAATTGACAAAAACGCTTAAAAACCCTTAAAATCGCAAATTAACACCTAATTTCTAGCATATGACTATTAATTTCAATTCTAACCATTTCAACACAATAATATATGTCAAATAGTGTTGTGTGCCAAGTTTCGTGCATAACAAACCATGTTTGACCTACTTTACGCGCGAAATTAACAAAAACGCTTAAAAACCCTTAAAATCGGAACTTAACTTCTAATTTCTAGCATATGACTATTATTTTCAATTCTAATCATTTCAACACAATAATATATGCCAAATAGTGTTGTGTGCCAAGTTTCGTGCATAACAAACCATGTTTGACCTACTTTACGCGTGAAATTGACAAAAACGCTTAAAAACCCTTAAAATCACAACTTAAGTTCTAATTTCTAGCATATGACTATTATTATCAATTCTAACAATTTCAACACAATAATATATGCCAAATAGTGTTGTGTGCCAATTTTCGTGCATAACAAACCATGTTTGACCTACTTTACGCGCGAAATTGACACAGCAGCAAACTAGTGACCAGACCACCTTAAACGACATGTGGAGACCAAACCTATGCATCCAGGACCTAGGATAATGTGGAAATGGAATCTTGGTACTTGGATCTAGCTATCAAGGTACTAAAACCATTCTAACAATCCCCGTGGACTCCTAGAAGCTGAGCTGAAGGAGGGCTGCTCGACAGTTTGCTAGATCAGAATTTTGTTTAAGTGTTTGTGGTTGTTTCGTGTTCTTTTCATGATCATTTGTAGATTTTGACTGTGTCATTAATCAAAGCATACGCACAACATTAATCCTTGCATAACCAAGGCCTTAATCAGCCCCGGTTTCGCATCAAAACCAAGTTTGAGTACTTTACGCGCGAAATTAAAAAAAAAACGCTTAAAAACCCATAAAATCGCAACTTAACTTCTAATTTCTAACATATGGCTATTATTTTCAATTCTAACCATTTCAACACAATAATATATGCCAAATAGTGTTGTGTGCCAAGTTTTGTGCAAAACAAACAATGTTTGAGCTACTTTACGCGCGAAATTGACAAAAACGCTTAAAAACCCTTAAAATCGCAATTTAACTTCTAATTTCTAGCATATGACTATTATTTTCAATTCTAACCATTTCAACACAATAATATATGCCAAATAGTGTTGTGTGCCAAGTTTCGTGCATAACAAACCATGTTTGAACTACTTTACGCGCGAAATTGACAAAAACGCTTAAAAACCCTTAAAATCGCAACTTAACACCTAATTTCTAGCATATGACTATTATTTTCAATTCTAACCATTTCAACACAATAATATATGCCAAATAGTGTTGTGTGCCAAGTTTCGTGCACAACAAACCAAGTTTGACCTACTTTACTCGTGAAATTGACAAAAACGCTTAAAAACCTTTAAAATCGCAACTTAACACCTAATTTCTAGCATATGACTATTATTTTCAATTCTAACGATTTCAACACAATAATATATGCCAAATAGTGTTGTGTGCCAAGTTTCGTGCATAACAAACCATGTTTGGCCTACTTTACGCGCGAAATTGACAAAAACGCTTAAAAACGCATAAAATCGAATTTGTGTACCTTTCTTGCTGTCCATTTTGGAAATGTGGTTCTGGATGTAGATCCCATTTGTCCATGCACTCTTTTCATTGCGCTGAAACGCATGGGAAAAGTAATACTATTTATATATATATAACACTTAATTAAATCAAATTGGTAAAATAATTAATATTACGTACGCATTCAACAACGCTTTGAATTTTTGTGTTGCGAGGTGGGCTTTGAGGTTTTTGTAATGAGTCGAAGACGTGCACAGTGTTTGTTAAAGGACATATGATCAAAAGTATCCAATGAAAACTACAAACACAAATTTAAAATCATCAAATTAGAGATTAGGTGACTTTAAAAATCAAAAGATAAGATCAATTTTAAAAATAAAACTTACTCTTTCCAATATGGAGCCATAATGAATGTGTGTTTAGATGCAAGGGAATTAGTCAAAGCAGTCTCAATGTATGCTCTGACCTGATCTGGATCATTTCGACATTTACTACCCGAAATCGACTCCGGACAAAACCATCTAATTTTTATTGGAGGTTCGCAAGAATTTAGGTCCTCGTAAGCCGCACTAAACTCACAAATAAGAGAATTTTGTTAGTAATTCGGTCATTAAAACAATTAAACAACAATGCCTAACTTGTAAGATAATGAACATCACCTCATGTAGACATGGAAAAGATCTACGTTCAGCATCTCTCCTCTCAAAAATTGCCCGATGTCACTAGGACCAATAATTACAAACGGGCTCTCTAAAAAGCAGTATTGCTCCTTCAGCAGGGTCAAAATGATTGGGTCCTTCTCACTTATGCGAGATGCACAATAATGCAGCGATTTGCAATGTTGAGAGAAATCTTTTAACTCCTCATCAGTCAAAATTGGAGTGCTTGGCATCGACTTTGACCCAGTCGACACCTTTGCTGAGGAACCGACCTCTCTCCAAGATCCCTTTGGACTCTTTTGCTATTTCAATTTATACAATTAAATTAGTGTGAGCATGCAATTAAAAAAATATAAATAAATAAGGTACAAATCATTCTTACCATGTTAGTGAATCCGACCCAAGCATATGGCCATGTGACGAAACTACCTAAGGCGTCTGATAGTTTCTCAAGGCTCCATGCTGGCATTGGAATTGGGTGTGAGAAATCTTCAAACCCCTTTACAATAGTCTCCACGGCCACACTGATGTGGCCACTTGTAACAGGCATTGAATGCACTGTTTGGCCCTCTTTATTTGGCTGGGCCACACCATATGCAACCTCAGTTAAGTCGCCATCACTAGCAAAACATAACTGAGGCAGCAAAAGAGAACAAGGAGTCGCCTCCTGAAAATTGTGTCGTTTAGTATAACAAGAATCATAATAAAATATTAATTACGCGTTGCAATTTAAATTAATAAGTGCTTATATATTTAAAAACTATGTACCTGTAGCACTGGCTCCGGAGTTGGCTCCGGATTTTGAGCAACGAAGTTTATGTTCTCCGGTGTGGTGTTTTCACCTTCAGAGGTATTAGTAATGAGCTGGGGTGCTACGGGGGTAATGGGCTCGGGTGTTGGCTCGACCAAAGCGTTAGGATCCCCATGTCAACTTTCCTGATCCTCGACAATCAGGTTTGCCAAGTCCACAATGGGTGCTCCCATCTTCTGCAACACGGCGGCCAGCTTGGCGAGAACGTCCTTCGTAATCTCCGCTCGGAGGGTTGCTGCTTCTTCCTGCAGTGTCGTTTGGGATTGAGTAGCAACACACTCTTTGCCGAATGCCTTCTGTAACCCCACGCGGATGCCTCCTTTTCCGACTACCCGCCCACTGTGGTCTTTCCCTAAGACCATATGCAATGCGTCAACATTGCCTCTTGGGGTGAACTCCCCCGTAGCTTCTTTTTCCTTCCAGCCCATCTGTTCAAATAAAAATTGACATATATAGTAATTAGTATAAGTACATCAAAGCCAAAGAATACAAAACAAATGAAGAATATACTTAATAATTTCAAAACTCACCATAGCATCAGCATCCTTCTTCGTTCCCGGATCATTAATGGTAAATTTACCACTTTCATCTCGGGAATGAAGCCCGCAATACCAATCACGCACCCGATCTCCAGCAAAAGTATTCACGAATGCGGATGTAGTCGTAGATGAGAGCGTGGATGAACTTTGATTGGGGTATAAACCCGCATCCACCCATTCTTTTCGGACCTCATCGTACGTTTTCTGGCCTAAGAGATGGTAAAACTTCCTTTTGCTTGCAGAATCAGAAGCTTTACCACGCTTTTCCTAATTAATCAATAGAAATCGAATGTCATGTATTAGTTAATGACTGAATCAAAAGAAGTAAATTCAAATTGGTAAACTATAATATAATATGAAATACTTACAACTTCTATGGGAGTTGTTCTTTTGGCAACAAAGGCCTCCCAATCCCTCTTCGATATGTGACCCCATATTTCGTAGGGCATCTTCGAAGGTGCTTGCTGTCCACCTTCGTTTACCGTTTTGACCTTTTTGGTCGTACGGGCACGACTCTTCGTAATCCAGCCAGTTACTAGCTTGGATTTGAAATCTCTGAATCTTTCAGCAATAGCTGAAAGAAACACATTCTTCTTGTCCTCATTGCTCTCGATGTGGAAAAGATTCTACAAAAAAAATTTATATTTATTACTATCAATCAAATTAATTTTAAAATGAAAATAGATGAGTAAAAATAGTAAAGTTGCTTACCACAGTATCATGCCATAAAGAGTTCTTCAAACCCTCTGGAACCTCGTTCCATGCGTGCAATATGGAAAGCTTGCGGATACATAGACCCACTTGTTTTCCATATTGCCTACGCCATTTTCCGCAGGGTTGACCCAATGCATTGTATTCCAAATGCATGGGTTCTGTGACTTTGAGGTTTTTTGTAGGACCTCACCCTTTTCTTTTCTTACTGGTAGTGGTAAGAGCATCTATTGGTGGGGCGTCTTCAGTTTCAAAATCATTGTCAATCGGTGGAGCGTCTTCAGCCATACGCTCGTATCTCACAATTTGGTCTTCTTCGCTGTCATTACTACGATGCTCAATATCCGAGGTCTCAATCTCGGGGACAATTTCGTCTTGAATAAATGCTTTGTATTATATTAGTACCTGAAAGAGTATGAATAGAAATATATTAGAACATAAGGTAAGTAATATTAAGAATATGACAAACAATTCTAATACGTTCAACACAATAATATATAACAAATAGTGTTATGTGCAATGTTTCATGCAAAACAAACCAAGTGCCAAAAAAACTTTAAAAAGCTTTAAATTCATACCTTGTGAATCACTTAATTCAAATGTATTCCTTCCGTGTGATCTACACGCATATAACTAACATCTACATCATCTACATCATCTTGATCCACTGATTTTGGATAGATAAAGGGAGGGGAGTCTTCAAAAGCATCATATTCTTCCTCATCCTCAACATCACCTATACCAAGGATACTTCTTTTTCCCGGTACAACAATAGACCATTTTTTATCAGACGGGTCGACAATGTAGAATAATTGTTTGGCTTGTGTAGCTAGTATGAATGGCTCCTCACTATCAAGCAAACGAGCTAAGTCTACAAGAGTAAATCCACAAGGGTCGTCATTTTTAATGCATCGTCGATTATTATCTACCCACTTACATTTGAAACGACCAATATTGAAAGTAGAGTAGTCAAGCTCCCATATTTCATCTACCCGCCCGTAGTATACCAATTTAGCATCAATCGGCGCTTGATCCTTCGCACTCGCGTAAAATGTAGATGACGCCAAAATAGAAACCCCACTATTCTGTAGATACGATGACTTCTTGTCATGACCCTTAGTCCAACATGTGAAGCCATTGACATCGTAACCCTCATATTTGTTAACATCATCACGAGGACCAAAAAGCTAACCACTTAACAATTTCGGATACACCCTTGAGTTCTTCGCATATTACTCGATTATGAAACCATTTAATAAACGTCTTGTTATGCAACTACATCAATGCCCTATCCCCTTTAGAAGGATGTTTTGTGCGCAATATATCAAAATGCTCACTCAAAAAAGGATGAACTTCCGGAATATGATGCAACACATACAAGTGTGCTTGTAGAAGGCTTTCTCGAGGATGTGTGACCGATTTGGAGCCAATTGTTCCTTTCCCTCAAGCCTTCCTTCATGTCTAGAGGTGGGAAGTCCAATAGGCTTTGCCATGGCCAAATACTCGGCTATAAAGTTACTAATCTCATCGCTCACAGTGCCTTGAATCATACTCCCCTCGGGTTGTGCTGGATTCCTCACCTTGTTTTGTAAAACACCCATGTGTCTTTCAAAAGGATAACACCACCTTATAAAAACTGGACCTTAAATCTTGATCTCATGAACGAGATGGACAATAAGATGAACCATTATGTCAAAGAAAGAAGGTGGAAAATACATCTCAAACTTGCATAAAGTTACAATCACGTCGAGTTGAAGTGCATCAAGTTTAAAGGGATCAAGAACTTTACTAAAAATTGTGTTGAAGAACGAACATAGCTCGGTAATAGCATATCTCACATGTTTTAGCAGTATTCCACGGATTGCAATTGGTAAGAACACTTGCATCATTACATGGCAATCGTGAGATTTCATGCTTCCCAACTTCAGCTCACCATGTAGGCTCATAAATCTCTTCATGTTGTATGAGTACCCATACGGAACCTTAATGCCATACAAACACTCACAAAATGTCCGCTTCTCTGCTTTGGACAATGTGTAGCAAGCTGGAGGCAAATAAACTTTGTCATTACTCATCTTCTTCTTACTGCAACCAACTTCATCAGCTCTATTTCTTTTCTTACTCACCTTAACATGTGCCCACAACTCCGGACGAAGACCCTTACATTCAAACCAATCTCGCACGGCCCTAACATCTTTTGTCTTACCCGGAATGTTCATGAGAGTCCCGAGTATGGCATCACATACATTTTTCTTTATATGCATAACGTCAAGACAATGCCTAACCTGTAGATGGAAGCTTCCAAAAGATTGATTCTTTTTTCCATAATCGGTCTTCCCCCCTTTGCACTTGCCCCGTTTTACCAAATACAGTCTCAACTTCCCTAACCTGTTGATAAACCTCATAACCAGTCAACGGTCCACGAGCTACACGGTCCTCAACCTCCCCGTTGAACAACTTCTTCTTCTTACGATATTGGTGGTCTCGTGGGAGGAACTTTCGACGGTGCATGAATACGTGTTTGCACTTAGGAATCCACGTGGATTCCATGTCATGGATACATATTGGGCAAGCTTTCTTCCCTTTGTTCTTATACCCCGATAAGTTGCCATATGCCGGAAAATCATTAACGGTGCATAAAAGCATTGCATGCAAGGTGAACTCCTCATTAGCATATGCATCAAACACTGAAACGCCTTCATCCCACATCTTTCTCAAATCCTCAACGAGAGGTGCAAGATACACATCTATGTCATTGCCAGATTGTTTAGGACCCGAGATAAGAAGCGAAAGCATTATGTACTTACGCTTCATACACAACCAAGGTGGCAAATTATAGATCACTAAAAGTACCGGCCAAGTACTATGTTGAGAACTAAGATTGCCGAATGGGTTCATTCCATCCGTACACAGTCTGAGCCTTAAATTACGAACCTCATCCCCAAAAGTCTTATGCAACCTATCAATACTCTTCCACTCTAGAGAATCAGATGGATGTGTGAACAAGTGACCTTTCTTCACCCTATCTGCATGCCACCTCAAATTTAACGCATCTTTCTTTATAGAAAACAAGCGCTTGAATCTAGGTATTATTGGAAGATACCACAATACCTTAGCTGGGGGCCCTTTAGCATCCCGAGCCCCTTTACGCTTGTAGCGCGATAACCCACACCTAGAACACTCTTCTAAGTTCTCGTTTTCATTCCGATACAACACACAATCATTCGGACACGCATGAATCTTCTGGTATCTAAGCCGAAAGGACACATGAGCTTTTTGGCATAATATGACGACTTTGGAAGTTCATTTCCCTCAGGAAGCATCTCACCTAACGTTTCTAATAACATTGACTTAATGTTGAAAATTGTCAACACTGCTGTTAGTTTGGTGAACTTTGTACATCCAGGGTACAAAGGCTTTTGAGAAGCCTCTGTCAACAAGTCAAAAACACGAGGACGTTTTCCTACAAACTAGACGTAGAGTACAAACAAGCATAAGTCCAATTCACCCTTAAAATCCGGTCTAGTGGCTTACCAAGAAGGACTGTAATTCGTTGAGGTCTAACAGATTCACCTGTAACTTGTTTTGATTTTGGTTTTGGATTATAGATTATGTATCATGCATTATTTTTCCAGTTAAGCGAATGATTTAAAAAAAAAGCGTTGTTGAAAGAATTTTACAAATAAAATTGATTTATTTGAATGTGAATCATAGAATGTGATTAGATCATTTGTATATTATTTCTAGTTAATTATATAATTCTATAATTCTAATCACAAACTACAAACAACTCATACATCAATGAACTCCAACAACAACATAAACGAATCATACACATTTAAAACTTAAACGAACAAGAAACTTAAAAATTAAAAATACTTTCTGAACAAAAAATTATTTATTCCACAAATAATAATATACTAGTATTATTTATCAACTAGGAGTATTACTATTTTGTATTAACTATAATAGAAATAACATGAAAAATAAGAATGCAATATTAATATTTTCATATTAAAATTTCACCTATTTCCCTAACCCTCAAGCAAATAAATACAAGCATTAAAATACTAGATACTCACTTCAATTCAAAACAATTATTTCATTTATGTAAAATCAGTATTTTATGTAAAATCTATAAGTTGAAACATAGTAAAGTAAAATTTTATTTAATTCGTTTAAATTTAAATTTTATTAATATTAATTTTTAATAATTTTTAAAACATACACAACTAAAAATATTTAAAATTGAAATAATTAAATCCGATAAATTGTGAAAAACAAATATGACAACAACAAGAACAGAAGCAAATTTAAGCATTTAGACAACAACAAGAACAAGAACAGAAGCAAGGATTTACAACAACAAGAACAACAAGATTATATTCGATTTTTACAACAAGAATAAGCAACAAGAACAACAACAAGATTTTTTACAAGAACAGAAGATGAACAGAAACATAATTATATTCAATGAACAGCAACAAGAACAGCAACAAAATTCGAAGTTGGTTCAAAATAAAAATAAGGTAATTAATTTAGGTTTTTTTTAGATATTTATCACATGTACAGTAGATGAACAAAAGCAACAAGAACATTTACAAGAACAGAAGCAACAAGAACAGCAACAAAACAGAAGCAACAAGTAGGTTTATGAAAATTCGAAGTTTGATGATGAACAAGAACAGAAGCAAGGATTTACCTTCAAAACACAAGTTTGATGATGTACAGTAGATTAACAGAAGCAACAAGAGCAGCAACAAGTTTGTGAAGATGAACAACAACAAGTTTGTGAAGATGAACAGCAACAAGTAAGAATGATGAATAACAGCAAATGAATAACAGCGTTTGTGAAAATGAAGATGAACACAAGAAACGAACACAAATGATCTTGATGCTTAATCTTATACGTTTGTGAAGATGTAGAAGAGGAACGAAGCAAATGAAGATGAAGATGAGGATGAAGCGTTTTTTCAATGAAGAACAACTGTATAACTTATTTGAGAAGATATGCGAATAAAAAAGAAACTGGCGGGTTTTAACAAAATAAATTTTTGTCCAACGGTCATTTGCTGCGGTTCATAACAAAACCGGAGCAATTAATCTAATTTTGAAGAGTTATTTGCTGCGGTTGTGGAAAAACCGGAGCAATTAATCAACTTTGAAGAAGTATTTGCTGCGGTTGGGGAAAAATCGGAGCAATTAGTGCATGATGCTAGTTTATTTGCTGCGGTCAAAGGGTAAATCGCAGCAATTAGAGTATTTTTTTTTCTAATACATTTTCCTATTTTTTGCTGCTAATACACAAAAACCGCAGCAAATAATGAGCAGCAAATACATTTTTTTCCACTAATGAATGACAATAAAAATAAAATATAAAATAATAAAAAATATAAAAAATCATGTAAATAACAAAGGAAATAAAATATGTACTAATTAAATAATAAATTTAAATCAAATTAATGATAATAAAAATTAAATATAAATAATAAAAACAAATAAAACAACTCATGTAAAGATGAAAAAGAAGCTACATAATAAGAAAATCACTAACCACTTCTGATTCTTTGATTTCCGAAATATACAATGCACAACAATTTTGCGCCTTTTTTATACAAAACATGGCGACAACACGGCGATTACAAACCCATCGCCATTTTACAAATTCAAACAAATGGCGACCAAAGAGCTTCCAACCTATCCGTCGCTTGCTTATATTTAAAAAAAATAAAACAAAAAAGAAAGCGACGATATGGCGATCAGAAACCTCGTCGCCAACAATTAAAGTAAAAATAAAAGAAAAATACTGTCCTTTGGCGATAAAGTGGCGACCACTGTAGGCCGTCGCAAAATATTTAAAAAAAATTATAAAAATAATGTCGTTTCGGCGACCAAATCGCGACCAAAAAACCCGTCGCCAAGTATTTCAAAGAAAAAAGAATAAAACTTGTCTTTGGCGACTTATTGGCGACCAATTTCCTCGTCGCCGAAACTCTTTCTCAGTTGGCGACTAATTTTGCCCTCGCCTTGTCGTCGCCACTGGCGACCAACCTCTCCACTCGCCATTTTACCATCGCTATTTCAATTGTTTTTTGTAGTGAACATAGGTAATTGCTCATTAGTTTTATTAGGATAAAATCTATACTTTTAATAATAATAATAATAATAATAATAATAATAATAATAATAATAGAGAGAAGCGTGGCTGGGTAATTGTCGGGCACAGCGTTTACTAAGGTTTGGTGGCGGTCACCAGGCGACGTTGATTTGTCGGTGAGGTTGGGTTGTATCTACAGTGGTGGCTTTCAGTGGGTGGAGCTTGCGGTGGGCTGGTCATCTATCATCTTTAAGCTTGAATCGAAGGGGGAGGTGATTCTAGGGCAGTGTACAACGTCGGCGGGTCTAGCAGCACAGGACGTCTCCGGTGAGTGGTCCCCTTTACCGGTGAGTTTTCTCAACTGTAATTGGCAGGTCGTTTCAAGTTTTTTGCTAGCGGTTTTTTTTTGCCTTCTTTTCGTGGGGCCTTCAAGTTCTCTGCTATTTTTTTTAGCCTTTTTTTCGTGAGTACTTCAAGTTCTTCAGCCTTTTCCAGCGCCTGGTCTCTGCTTTTGTGTTCTTGTCTCCAGTTCTATGTCATTATTTTTTTTGGGTTTGTTTTGTGGTGCTTTTTGGGTTCGTTTTTGTGCCATGGTTTCAGTGAGCTCCCCCTATGCCGGTGTCGGTGGTCTTTAGTGGGTTCTCGGTTTTGGTTGGTTTCCAACGTTCTTCGGGTGTGGTGGTTGCTTTTTGTGTGCGACTTTTCACGTGTGTGCTTGCCATTTTAGTAGCATGGGCCTTTTGTCAGGAGGATGGTGTTGATGGGTTTTCTGGGTTTTGTGGTGCTTCATTTAATTATTTACTTATTTATTCTTCATCTCCAAGAGGAGTTTAGGTCTTGGATTTCTTTATTCTGCTCCATCCTTTAATTCTTCTTTGAATCTTTGATTGTTGTGGGTTGTTGGCCTTTGTTTCTGTTGTTTGGTTCAATTTGTTGATGGTTGTTTAAGATGGTTGGGGGTAAGATTTCATGCCCATGTAGGGGCCGTGATGGTTGCAACAGCGGAGGTGGAAAGGGTCTCTAAGAAATACTTTATTGTTCACCTCGGGACTCGCCATTTCAGCTCGGATGAGTCCAGGATTTATCTTAAAGACTATATTGTGAGGGACCTCTGTTTGTTCTCTTTCCTGGATATATAGCCCTTAAAAGGCAGGGATCTGGATTTGCGGGGAGCGCTTGCGCATTCACTCTCTTAGTAAGAATTGTAAGCACCCCAATGGCTCTGTGGTTTTGGCCCCCACCTTAGAAGATGACGCGATCCATGGCATCCCCCGTCCTCTAGACCCTGGCTGTGTATCTGGTGTGGTTTATGAGGCTCTCTAGTAGGGTTCTTCTAGTGGTTGTCCTTCCCCTGGTTTTGATGTTGACCTTCTTGGACGTGTTTTTTTAAAACCTATTCGCAGTCAAAAGTATCCCTCCTAAACTACGTCTTGCTTTGCTAGGGTGTTCCTTCATGCCCTAGACGCGATTCTGGCTTGCCCAAGTGATGTGTCTTCTTGGGTACAACTTCAGATGTTGCCTTGTTGTGTTTTGGGTATAGAATAGATCTGAACGTAGGTTGGGTATGAGAGAGCGATGCCAGTTCGACAGTATTTTCAGGGCCCTTTCTACGTGGCGGTACCCAGGGGACAGGCTATGTTTGGTCTTGGATTATTTATCTGAGCTACCTCTCCCTTCTGTTAGTGTTAAGAAGATTAGTAGCCTTGAAGATTCCAATTTGTTTCAATGCAAACGTAAGCTAGGGGATGGACATATTACCGCCGCCATCAAGGTGTTGTCTTCATCTGGTGTGAGACCTTTTTCCCCGGACACTCTTTTGGCTTTAGAATCTAAGCACCCTCTCGCCCCCCTCCGGCGACACCTTATATACCTTGCAAGAAGGGCGCTCTCTTCGTGACCAAGGATGAGGTGCTGAGTAGGATTCATAGCTTCCCTAAAAGAACCTCGTGTGGCAGGGATGGGCTTAGCGCTCAACATCTTGTGGATATGCTGGGAGGTGCAGCATCAGCAACTGCTGATGCCTTATTGTGTTCCATCACTAAGATTATCAATTTGCTTCTTGAGGGAAAGTACACTAATATGCTTGGAGGTTTTATAGCTAGTGCTCTTCTCACTCGTTTGGTTAAGCTAGGGGTTGTATACATCCTGTTGCTGTTGGTACGGTGTAGCGTAGACTGGTGTCTATCCTTCATTCTATCAACAAACTTGTTGAATGTAAGGGTGATGTAGTCGGTCTTTCCTTACTTTTAGTGGATTTCAAAAATGCCTTTAATTTGGTTGGTATAGGTGTCATGTTGTCTGAAACAAGGATTCAATGCCCTTCTGTTGCTCCTTGGGTAGAGATTTGCTACTCCTAACCTACTCGGTTATATTATGGTGACTTCGTTCTCTGGTCCTGCCAAGTTGTCCAACAAGGCGACCCCTTAAGTCCTTTGCTTTTTGCCCTTATTTTCCATCCCTTGGTGTTGAAAATCCATCAATCCTGTAAACTACACCTCCAAGCTTGTTACCTCGATGATGGCTTTATTGTTGGTGACACCCTTATGGTCGCTAAGGCCCTACGTATTATTAAGGAGAATGGGCCATCTCATGGGTTGTTTCTAATGTGGACAAGACTGAAATGTTTTGGCCTAGGGAGGATCCTAGAAGTAGAGAGTCTAAAGTCTTCCCATCTAACATATCTCACCCTAGTGCGGGAGTGAAACTCCTTGTTGGGCCCATGAACGTAGATCAGAGCTTTTGTTGTGAATTTTCCTTAAAGAGTGTTTCCAAAACCATCGAGATTATGGGAGCTGTTAGAAAACTCCATGATCCACAATGTAAACTTCTCCTTCTTCACAATTGTGTTGGGGTTGAAAAGTTATCTTATGCGCTGAAGACTTGTCCATCGGATTCATTTGGGGAAGCACATGTTCAGTTTGATCTTGCTCTACGCACTTTCTTGGAGAAGATAATAACGGCCTCTAATCCAGGTTTCGGGGATTGGTAGTGGAGACTAGCCACCCTCCATATCAAGATGGGTAGCCTTGGCCTCTAATGCCTATTGATGGCTTGGGACAAAAAATGAATTACCGTAAGTTTCAGTCTGTTCTATGCTATAGGCTTACTATTCCCTTGTTTACCGAAGGTAGTCTATGTTCGAGCTGTAATACCCCAAAGATGGATCAATGGGAGGATCACGCTGTTCATTGTTCTAGTGAGGTTGGCGTGAAGTTCTGCCACAATCTGGTTCGAGACATGCTCATGGATACATGCGGCAAAGCTGGAATTTCAGTCCGTAAGGAGGCACTTATGGGATTCTCTTCAGAGACGGGGATTCATCTTAGACTAGCGGATCTCCTACTGTTCAACTGGTTTCATGGCAAGGACGCACGTGTGGATATTATTGGAGGCTCACCCTTTGCTGGCATGGGAGTCTCTTCGTGGGCTCCTGGTACCTCACTAGCCAATGCTGAGGGTAGAAAGAGAAAGAAATACACTGCTAAGTGTGAGGAGAATGGCTACAAATTTATCCCCTTTTCTTTCTCCACCTTTGGAGAGTTAGGTGAAGACCCGCTTGAGTTGTTATCAAGGATTGCATCATTCTCTTTCAGTAACTCAAGCAGCAACAAGTCTAGAGCATATATTTTTCACAAACTAGGTTTTTGTATTCAAAAGGGTGTAGGTGCTTAGCTTGTTGCTCGACTCCTCACCAACTTTTTGTAAAGTCTTTCTCTATGAAATGGAATACAGTTTTATAATAATAATAATAATAATAATAATAATAATAATAATAATAATAATAATAAAAAGAAAACCAAAAGCCCTATTAATAATAAAAGTTAAAAAAAATATAAAATAAAGGAAGGAAGAATTGATGATGGACGATGGGAATTCAGTACATTGTGAAACGGGTGATTAACTTGTTGGGCAACCATGAACAGCCTAACCATACAGCTTCGTTGCCCTTTTCATCAATGGCTAAACCTATCATCTTCCCCATGTCCTCCTATAAATACTCATCTCATGGCAAGTCAATAGTCATCACATACCATTCGTACTTTCTTTTCTTTTCTTAGTAGTATATCATATAGTAATAATCAGTAGATACCATAGCGGTGATCGGTCTCAACGTCGAGTCGACGTTAATCCGGAAACTTATTACATTCTCTTTTTCTATTCGATCTCGTTTCTTATACAATGTAATGGCGAGCCTTTTGATGTGTCTAATGCATGATGGGTGGGCGATGTAGATCAAGTGAAAAATAATAGGACATTTTTTTACTTTATATAAGAATAAGACATTTTTATGTTAGTTTAAATGCTTTTCTTTAGTTAAACTTTTGACGCCTTACACTCGCCGTGTGTGGCGAACATTTTGTATTTACTTTTCGCTGCTACTTAATAATATTTACGTTTTTTAATAAATAATATTTTATAATTATCGAAAATTAAGGTTGTTACATGTTGAATCAGTCTAATTTAATACACATGGGGTATTTTCAAAAGATCTATTACAAAGAGTTTATCATTAATATAATTATTAGGAAAAACATCTAGGACTCTAAAACTTTTATGAATTAGATTTTATCGTTCAAAGTAATGGACATTGTTTGCTGCTCAATATATGGTGAATACATGAGGGGGATGATGTGACAACATCAAAAGACGTAATAGTAGGCGACTGATTAATAGTATTCGACACTAAAAATCTTACTTCATTATAATTAATAAATACTTATTGATCGCAAATTTTTATCAAGTGACTCCTTTTAGGTACTTATAATTACGATTCTCATAGGATAAAACATTATCATGGGGCTCAAATATCATTATATAAAGCACAACAAATTTATTAAAACAAAAAAGGCACAACAAATCAGCTATCACAATACAAATTATTATGGTTATCACATTATCCTGTTTGAAAACATAACTCGCCTATATTACCCATCAAAGACTGTGAATCATTATGTTCAATTGTTTAACCATCAAATTCTCAATATAAAATAATCATCGGATCGATAATTGTTTGAAAACAAGCAAGAGATGTTGATTTCTCTTATACCATCGTACTCAATTCAGATATAGATTTTTAAAAATGTTCAATCTTCAAACACGTAGCCGCCATATTACAATACAAATCCTAACAATCATTTCCATTCATGTCAACACTACAAAACATATAACCTTACACTGACTGTAAGTTCAGACTAACACAAATTAGTAGAAAATTTATGACTGAATTTTCGACTGAAATGTGTTAATCGGACATTCCGACCAAACTACTACTAAATCGATGTCATTCACAATTCCGACTGAATTTTCGTCGATAGTTGAAAATTTTTCGACTGAATTTTTGTCCAACACAAAGGTAGTCGGAACTTCAAGATTAGGAATGGAGGGAAAATTTCGGCCTTTTCTTTCTGACTAATTTTCTGACTGAATTTTAAAATGATATTTCACAAATTGATATTGTTTTTGTTTGGTTTGTGTTAATTGTGTGACAACTTTTTCCGACTACTAATTTTTCATTGATTTGTCTAGCTACTAATTTTCTTAAAACAATAATATAATATAGAAGTACTTCTCAGTTAGCTAATAACATGTTAACATAACATCATTAATATGACTAATAATGCCACTAGAAAAATCGTGCGTCCACCCACTGATGCCATCGACAAATTGCAAAAACAGTCAAAAATCAATCGGTATAAAGCTATATCACTAATTTTCAACTGTTTTGGATAGTCAATATTGACGTTTTTTTAGTGCAAGTAACTTACCATTAGTCATATAATTTCCTAGACTTCATTACTCAGGGTTCGTCACTTAATAATCACATGACTAAATTTAATACCCAATAATAATGAAAACCACGTGAATAATAGTAATCTAAACATTAAGCGACGAAAATTATGTGTAAAACTTTTTATTTTGAAATTGCGGAAAATTAAAAGCAGCCATGGAGAAGAAGTAGAAAGGGGTTAAAAGTGTAATAAAATAATATAGTAAAAATTAACCCTAGCTTTTCTGATAACAGCGATAAAAACTTAGTAGTGGAATATTATTTGATTACCCTAAGCTGTGCAAGTTGTATGTGTAGTAAGTGGGTCAAACACAAAGGGTTAATTTATTTTACTAAACTCTTTTCACGCAACAAGAAAATTAAATATAAATTGCAATTTTTATCTTAACTACTAAAATTAAAATTATACATCTATGGAATGAATTGTATGAATTAAAGATATGATGTAATGAATTGAGAATCATTCATTTCTCATGTGAACATCAAATATTACTTATTATCTATAAAACTATGAAAACAAAAGATGATTAAAAGTATTCTATGTTAATTTTAAATTTTCTTGTATTAATTAATTAACCAGATAATATTATTTTTATCATATTTTACCACAAACTTTCACTATATTGATCAAACTAAGAACAAAGTAACTATACGCGTACATGAATCTAAGTTACTCATGGTCTAAAAATCTCGCTATATTGATAAAGTCATCAAAGATTTTTAATATAATATTAATAAGAATAACAATTTAATCACAAATCTGTAATTTATAAATACTTGGACAATTAAATCAGTTCACATTCAAATTCGGATCAACCATTCTTATTCAAATATAAAAACAACTTACCTAATGGTCAAAAATCTAAAAAACATACATTAAAAAAAAATCGAATTATGATACTATAAAAATAAGAAAACTATTCTAGAGAGAAAATATATCTAAAAAAAAAGTAAAAAGAAATTCCCGGAGAGACTCTAAAAATATTAATTAGTCTTTTACTAGTCAAAACCCTAACTAAACTACGTTTTAAGCTTGGCCAACACGGCTTTAGGGATATTATTGTCTCTGCACAAATATCCGCACATATAATATATCCGCACAAATAATCTTATAATGGTGGCTTGTGTATCAAAACTTAAGATAAGATAGTGACACATGTCAAATGTTAACCACCAAATCTTTGGGCTTTTGGACTTGTAATTCCTTTTCTTTTTTTTCTCGATCCATTTCCTTTTTTTTAGTATTTTCATGGCTTTTAAAAATAATATAGTAGTGAAATATAATGTTTGGTAGAAAGAAAAAGGAATTAAAAGAAGAAGGGCATCAAAGTTATGAAAAGAGTAGAAAAAGTTGAGAGACAATGATACATGCTTTATCAGATCATTGAGACGAGTCTTTGTCGAGTATTATCATTTTATTAGTCCAAATCACTTTTAAATCACTTCGTATGGAGATGATAAAATAATAATTACTTTGTTAATTGATATATTTTAGTTATTGACCCTATTGATCATTTAAACTTATTTTATATATTGTGGTTAATGTGTAAAAAAAAATAGTCAAATGAAATCTTAGTTAAATTGTCTAATCGCATACTTTTATAATATGAATTTTTTAATTTTTTCAGTATGTATATAAATCATCAAAAGTAACATTAGATTGCTTAAAGAGCCAAATATAGCAATTATAATGGAATAAAGTTTGGGCAAAACAACAAGGGAATATCCCTTGCTGACCGTGCATGTTGATTCAATTTTAAAATTTTCTAATTATATACTATGTCGTTCCTGAAAATTTTTGGTCTAGGCAAAAAACAAAAAGGGGCTCTTATATAAGTAATGTTTCGGTTATTTTTTCTCCAACTATGTAGTTAGTAGTCATGCACTTAACTGAGAAATTTAATGCTGCAAATTCGATCCATGCTAAAAGCCATTTATGCAAATACTAATTTTTAATCATAAGGATTAACTCAAATTAGGCCCCATCATGAGTTAGGCCCTAGGCGATTGTACCTCAAAACTACCCGCAGGAACGGCCCTGATTATATAGTTGTAGTATAGTTACTATACTAATAATAATTTGGTTGTTAGATGTTAAAGAGAATGTTAAATATTGCATGGAGTTACAGATTCAGATGTTCTTAACAAAATTATTTTAAGGGATATTTTATATGGTAGCAAAAAACGTTTATGAAAAAGTCGGTGGTAGCATCTTACAAAAAGTTCCACAGAATAGCATTGTAATGTTGTACTTAAGGCCACAATAACATTAATGGGTTGAAAACGATTACTTTATATATTTTGTATTTCTTCACTTTTTTTCGGAGTTCACGTCCATAAAAAGTATTTGAAAATATAAAAACATAAAAAATTGAAAATATTTAATTAAAAAGATAATGGAATAGAATATTGTGTCTATCTTGTAAATCTTTATATTGTGGTAATTATTGTAATTAACTAGTTTCCTTACCCTCCAAGATTACCCTTGTAGCTAGTTTTCTTACTCTCCAAGATTACTCTTGTATTTATTCTCTCATTTTGAAATGAAATGGCAACCAATCATTCTACCAATTCTATCATGCTATCAAGTGCTTAAGTTCGTTTTCCTCTCTTCAACCATTTTTATACTCTTCCTTGTTCCCCAAGACAACCGTTCCCCACCCTTACCGCTGCCCCCTCTCTTGCTTCTTCCATGGCTTTTCCTAAAATTCATACCACCACCGACTCCTCTTCGGGTTTCCTTGGGCCTTGTTCAGCCCATAATTTCTTTACCGGGTCATGTTTCTTGCCGGACTACTTTCCGACGAATATCAATCAAGCTATGTATACTCTCTCTTTGTCCTCTCCAGATGAACATTTCTACATGGATATCAGCGCTACTTCCCATATGACTCACTCTTAAGGTAATTTTCTTAAGTATTTTCCATTGAAGCATCATCATAATAATCACATAATTGTTGGTAATGGTAATATGATTCTGGTTTAAGGTCATGATGATTTACCCATTTCTCCCTCTAATCCTTCCCTTACTCTCAAAAATGTCTTACATGCCCCTAAACTCATTAAAAATCTTATCTCTGTTCGTTAGTTTACTCGTGATAATAAAGTTTCCAGTTGAATTTGATCATTTTGGTTTTTCAGTGAAAGAATTGGGCACGGGGAATATCTTCTTACGGTCTAATAGCACTGGTAATCTTTATCCTTTCCATTTGACACATGAAGCTACCATCCCTTCCTTTCCATATTTGGTTTTTTTATCTTTTAGTATTTGGCATTCCCGTTTAGGTCACCGGGGAAATGACATTTTGCATTCCTTATATTCTTCTAATTCTATCCAATGTAATAAAACTCCATTTTTTGTGTGTCATTCTTGTCCTTTGGGTAAACATGTTAGATTACCTTTTGTTAATTCTCAATTTTTGAGTACTAAGCCTTTTGATATTATTCATAGTGATGTATGGTCTTCTCCGATTTCAAGCCCTTTCGGGATACAAATACTACGTCCTCTTTCTTGATCATTACACAATTTTTTTATTGACTTTTGCGTTATTTCGCAAGTCTCAAGTGTATGATATTTTTATGCAATTTAACACTTTTGTCAATATCAATTTGATCTTAATATCAAATTTTTTCAATCTGATCATGGGGTGAATTTGATAATAAAAATTTTCACCATTTTTGTGCTACTCGAGGTATCTCTCTTTGTTTCTCTTGCTCCCAAACTTCATCTCAAAATGGAAAATCCGAAGAAAAATAAGCACAATAGATAATATTATTTCGTTCATTATTGTGTCATGCATCCCTTCCCTCTTATTTTTGGCCTCACGCCTTGAATACCGCTACTTATCTCCTAAATATTCCCCCCTCCAAGTTACTTGGTCATTTAACTCCTACTCACTTGCTTTACCATAATCTTTGGATTTTTGCGTGTCTATGTTTTCCTCTCATCTCTTCCGCAAAACTTCATAAATTACAACCTTGCTCATCTCCATGTGTCTTTTTAGGATATCCATCTTCGCATCGTGGTTACAAGTGCTATGATCTCTCTTCTCATAAGATTATTCTCTCCCGCCATGTCCTTTTTAACGAAGCCTCCTTTCCTTTTTCTTGGTCCTCACAATCCTCGCCTAAAGAATATGACTTTTTAGATGATCCCAATCCTTATTATTTCCTCCACCAATTTCAGCCCAACAGTAGCAACCCATCTCCTAACCCTCTCCCCTCATCTACTAGGCCTCGTCTCCCTAGTGGCCCAACAACAGCTTCCCAGAATACAAATCCTCCCCCACCAACTCAAAGCACTTGGCTTAGCCCAGTTAGCCACCTTCCAGCTCCTATTTTCCTTCCTCATAGACCTGCCTCACGCAACCCATCACAGACCCAATCATCTAGTCCACTTTCTTCCTTAAATCGCCCCTCATCACCAAATCCTCCTTCTCCGCCCGACATGACTACGCGTAGTAAGCATGACATTTTCAAATCCAATCCCAAATCTTATCCATGCCCTCCGTGACCCTTACTGGAAACAAGTTATGAAGGATTAATTTGATGCTTTAATTGAGAATAATACTTGGGATCTTGTGCCGCAGCCTCCGACTGCTAATGTTATTCGTTCCTTGTGGATTTTCCAAGTGAAAACTAAGTCTGATCGTTCTTTTGAGCGCTATAAGGCGTGTCTTATTGGTGATGGCAAGTCTCAAAGAGAGGGCATTGACTGTGATGAGACTTTTAGCCTTGTTGTCAAACCTGCTTCTATTCGCATTGTTATGAATATTACTCTGTTTAAATCTTTGTCCATTCATCAGTTGGATGTTAAAAATGCTTTTCTCCATGGTAATTTGAATGAAACTGTGTACATGCATCACCCTTTGGGTTCCGTGATCCCACTCGACCCGATCATGTGTGTGTTCTCCGAAAGTCTCTTTATGGTCTAAAGTAGGCCCCTCAAGCTTGGTATCAACGGTTTGTTGATTTTGTGACTACCATTGGTTTTCGTAATAGCATTTCTGATAACTCTTTGTTTGGTTATTGTCATGGGTCCAATATTACTTATTTTCTTTTGTATGTGGATGATATTATACTGACTACTTCTTTTGATCTTCTCCGTCAGTCTATCATGTCTAAATTAAGTTCAAAATTTGCTATAAAGGACTTGGGTCCTCTCAGTTACTTCTTGGGTATTACTGTTTCTCGTAATCCTGCAGGTCCATTTCTCTCTCAAACCAAATATGATGCTGAAATTTTGGACAAAGCTGGCATGTCTCAATGCAAACCTGCTCTTACTCCTGTTACTACATCTAGCAAACTTTGTGTTGATCCTGGGTCTCCATATAATAATCCTACCTTGTATCGTAGCTTAGACGAGGCCTTACAGTATCTTACTTTCACTCGTCCGAATATTTCTTATGTCGTTCAACAAGTGTGCTTATTTATGCATGATCCTCGAGTTGAACATATGGTTGCTTTTCATAGAATTCTTCGGTACATTCAAGGGACTCTTGACCATGGACTACAACTATATAAGTCTGTTGTTTCTTCTCTCTTATCCTATAATGATGCTGATTGGGGTGGTTGTCCTGACACACGTTGTTCCACTTTTCGGTTCTGTGTTTTTCGGTGACAGTTTCATCTCTTGGTCAGCTAAGCGCCAACCTACGGCTCTAAGTCTAGTGTCGAAGCTGTGTATTGTTGTGTTACTAATGTTGTTTCTTAAACTTGTTAGATTTGTAACTTTCTTCTTGAGCTTCATTGTCCTATTCCCACTACCAATGTTGTTTATTGTGACAATGTCAGTACTGTTTATTTGTCGGGCAATCCTACTCATCATGAATGCACTAAACATATCGAAATGGACATTCATTTTGTTCGTGAAAAGGTTCAGTATGGTGATGTTCGGGTTCTTCATGTTCTATCTCAATATCAAATTGTCGATATCTTTATAAAACGTCTACCTGAAGTTCTTTTTGATGATTTTCAATTCAGTCTCAGCGTTCGCAAACCTCCTGATTCGACTGCGGAGGTGTAACAGAATAGAATATTGTGCATATCTTGTAAATCTTTATATTTTGGTAACTATTTTTTAATTATCTTGTAAATCCTTACTCTCCAAGCTTACCCTTGTAGCTTGTTTCCTTACCATTTTGAAATGAAATGGCAATCAATCATTCTACCAATTCTATCAAAGGAATGAGTTTAAGAATTATTTAATAAGTTTATTTTAAAATATTCTATGGATTAGCGAGGAATTCGCCATAATTAAAAATAAATATAAAAAAAAGTTGATTATTTCAATACAAAAATGAAAAATATCTTATAATATTCGCATATACTTGTATGATATTTATGAAGAAAGCTAGAAGATCTTATCCAACTACAGAAAATCCTTTATCTATCCGTATCCAAGTATGACATGTTACATTATGTACCATACATTCATCAACTGTTTAATTCATTGAACATTATCTTAATTATTGAGCTAACTAACTCTTGGCTTTATGTATCAATCTTGCTAAATCTTTCACGGGATCCATATATCAAATTTATGATTATTTAATTATGCTGATTAAGTGTTTCTTAAAGATTGTGAAATGCTTCTTTCTTATCCCCTTTTGATTGCGTCCATGTATGCTAGATTGATTCACTATTAATAGTAATCTGATTTTGTTATTTTAGAATTTTTTCATATATATATATATATATATATATATATATATATATATATATATATATATATATATATTTGACAATAATTAGGTGTCTAAATAGGGTAAGACAATGCAAACTCTTATCACATTATTAAATGTCATAATGCTCACAATGACAATATTCACACCATAATCTCTATCAATTAGCTAATAAGCTAGCAATATAAGAATTCGGTTTGATCTGATTTGAAAAAGAAAAAGTAAACAAAACAAGTTCAACTTAACAATTTTCTAAAAATAACATAACATAATCATAAGAGGAAAATTAATTTTATTCCAAAAACAGAGAAAAATTATTTTGGAAGAAGTCTATTGAAAAATAAAACGAAGAATAGGACAAAATGAAAAATAGGCGTTCTGAAAAGATAAGATGAAGTACATGATAGTCAACAGAATATTTTCTTGTCGGAGACTACTACTATATCGATTTTCTCATATGTGTTGATGTGTATTTAAGGTTCATAATGGGTCGACTCAGCTCAGATTATTCATCCTTCAACTTTACTTCGGATAAAAGTCAGATTATATTTTTGAGTTCATCTCTCTGAGTCGGATTTGAAGATTAAATAGTTGCAGAAATTAGGGTTTTAGGAATAGTTTTCTGTATTATTCAAGGGGTAAATCATTCTCCAATATATACATGAACACTAGCTTCTATTCCAGGGAACTAAATATTCTATACATTAATTAAGGTAATTAGAATAATCTAGAATAATCTAAATATATGAAATATATACTTTCCCACACTCCCCCTCAAGTTAGGTCGTGGGATCACTGATGCCTAACTTGCATAAAGTACTATTGAATACCTCTGATGAAACGGCTTTTGTGAGAATGTCAGATAGTTGGTCTTTCAATCTAATAAAGGGAAGATGAATGATCTTGTTCTCCAGTTTCTCCTTGATAAAATGTCGGTCAATCTCTACATGTTTCGTTCGATCATGTTGAACCGGATTCTCGGAGATGCTTATTGTTGCTTTATTATCACAATATTGAAGACTTGCCTGTGTCTGGTGGCAATCTAGATCTCCTAAAAGTTTTCTGATGCATAGAATCTCTGTGACCCCTTTTGCTATTCCTCTAAATTCTGCTTCAGCACTGGATATGGCGATTACCTTCTGCTTTTTATTCTTCCAAGTGACCAGATTACCCCCTACAAGGGTGAAGTATCCTGAAGTAGACTTCCTGTCTTCCGGATCACCAACCCAGTCTGCATCTGTGTAACCGATAAGATCAAGGTTATCATTCTTGAGTAGAAAATACCTTTATTACTGGTTCCTTTTAAGTATCTCAAGATCCTCAAGGCTGCTGCCATGTGTTCCACTTGAGGCCGATGCATGAACTTACTTAGAACTCCTAATGCATAGGCGATATCTGGTCTCGTTTGAGATAAATAGATCAGTTTCCCTACCATCCTTCCATAATGATCTTAATCTTCCATTTCTGCCCCTTCAACAATTTGCAGACTATGATTAGGTACCATAGGAGTCTCTACCGGTTTACAGTCTATCATGCCTGCTTCTGCTAAGAGATCTAGGGTGTACTTTCTCTGAGTAATGAATATCCCCTTCTTTGACATTAAAACCTCTATTCCAAGAAAGTATTTCAATTGTCCCAAATCCTTCATCTCAAATTCTTGGAATAATTTTCTCCTGAGCCGATCAATTTCCTTTGCGTTGTTCCCAATAATCACCATATCATCAACATAGATAACGAGACATGGAATTTGGTTTCCACTCTTCCTGAGAAATAGAGTGTGGTCTGAGTTGCTCTGTCTGTATCCAAATCCCTTCATTGTTGTAGTGAATCTTCCAAACCACGCCCTTGGAGATTTTTCAAACCGTATAGCGCTTTTTTTAGTTTACACCCTTCTCCTTGGTTATATTCATCTGAGTAACCTGGTGGAGGTTTCATATAAACTTCTTCTTCAATCTCCCCATGAATGAAGGCATTTTTCACATCAAACTGATATAGGGGCCATTCTTTGTTTGCTGCTATGGAGAAGAGGACTCGGATAGTATCGATTTTAGCCACAGGTGAGAATGTTTCCGAGTAGTCTATCCTGTATGTCTGTGTGTACCCTTTCGCGACAAGCCTCGCTTCATACCTCTCAATGGTTCCATCAGCATGATACTTGACCGAAAAAAACCCATTTACATCCAACAGTCTTCTTGTTACTTGGTAACATACACTTCTCCCATGTCCCGTTTTTCTGGAGGGCCATGATCTCCTCGTTCATAGCCTGTTTCCACTTCGGATCTCGGAGGGCTTCTTCAATGCCTTTTGGAACAGTACTGGAATAGAGAGAAGTATTGAAGGCAACAGCTGTTTGTGATAGTTGTTCATCATCCCGTCTATAAATGGGATATCGGGATTTGTAAGATTCAAACATAGGATCATATCTTTTGGGAGGCATTCCTCTTGTACTCCGTGGGGCCAATTCATATTTCCTGGGAATAGTAACACTACTTGGCACAATATCATCAGTAGATATATCAATGAAAGGAGGAGGAGAACTTGGTGTTACCTCTTGTTCGACCGAATGCTCAGGGACTGGAGTAGTCTGAGGAGATGGATTGGTGACAATGTCGGTGGCAATATCAGTGGTAGTGCCTACTTGTTCTTTGGGATCTCGACTGTCAACCAAGGGATGAATTAACCAGCTAAGATCCTCACTCACACTCTCCCCCTGAGATCAAGGCTGGGTATAGTAGTAAGATTGTTCAAAGAAGTCACAATCCATGGTGGTATAATGTTTGTTATGGAGGGGATCATAATATCGATAGCCCTTCTGAGTAATGTCGTACCCAAGAAATACACACTTGACTGTCCGTGGTTCAAACTTGGTTTGTACCCTAGAGGGAAGGTGGACACACACTACACACCCAAATATGCGAGGAGGAAGGGAATGAGAAGAGGGAACAGGGGTAAAAGTATGGAGGGTGGCAATAGGAGTTTGGAAATTGAGGGTTTTAGTAGCGAGACGGTTCATGCGATAGGTGGCAGTAGCAATAGCCTCGGGCCAAAAACGGACAGGTATACGAGCCTCAAACATGAGAGCTCGTGATATCTCAAGCAGGGTACGGTTTTTGCGTTCAGCAACCCCATTTTGTTGAGGAGTGTCTGGGCAAGAGGTTTGATGGACAAGACCATGATCGAGAAAAAATTGTTTCATAGCGACAAAAATATACTCACCACCATTATTTGAGCGAAGGATCTTAGGTTTTGCATGGAATTGAGTAAGCATCATGTTATAGAATTTAACAAGTACATCAAAAACTTCAGATTAGTGTTTCAAGAAATAAACCTAGCACATACGGGAACAATCATCAACAAATGACACAAAATATGCAAAACAATAAGAGTCAATATGTGGAACTGGCCCCCATACATCAGAATGTACTAAATCAAACGGTTTGAGAGCACGAGTATGACTGGGAAAATAGGAATGTTTATGGCTCTTAGCCAGTACAAGTTTCACAATCTAGGGACGTAGTACAACTATGAAGAGAAGGAAAAAGTAATTTTAGATAACCTAGGGACGGATGACCTAAACGACGATGCCAAGTCCACAATTGGTGATCAGGAGATCCGTCAGCAAGAATTGCACTACTATTTTCAATGAGCCCATCGACATAGTATAGTCCACCTTGTTCAGTACCACGCCCAATGATCGTCCCTGTCTGAGCATCCTGCACAATACAATTTTCAGAGGTTAGGAGCACAGTACAATTCATTTCCATGGTTAACTGACTAACAGACAATAATTTATGAGACAAACTGGAAATTAAAAAACAATTTTTAAGATGAAGAGAAGCAGAAATATTGACAGGCCCAGCTTGGTCAACCGGTACACATTCCCCATTAGCTGTCTGGATATGGGTTTGGTTAGTAGGATGGGTTGATAAAAAATCACCGGGATCAAAGTCATTGTATTTGGGCCAGAAATATTAGTGGGCTTTGTATTTGGGCCTAAAGGTATGGGTTGTATGTGGGATTTGGGAGTATGAGGTAGGGTTGTGGGGTTATAAATAAGACAGTGAGTGAGAAGGGGTGTGCTTCCCTCCCCATGTGTTGCGGCTATTTCTCTCTCTTCCCTTCTTTGTTTGTCGCTGTTGTTTCTGTTGTCTGTTTGGTTTGTGGTTACTGTTTCCTCCCCTTCCCCCTTGCTGCAGCCCCTCACTTTACTTGATTCCACACATGATGATGGTTGGTCGGCAGTAGTCAGGTAAGCCTTGTCGCCGGTCCGGCTAGCCGGTGCCTTGGTGGCGGCTTTCCGCTTCGGTAAATCGTTCCACCAATTAGGGTACCCCACAAGCTTGAAACATCCCTCCTTAGTATGCCTTGAGCCACCACAATGAGTACATCGGAGTTTTCTCCGGTCATCCTCTTCTCAGTTTTTCTGGAGGGTCTTGTTTCGCATGGCTAAACCCGATCCGATCTCTGAGGGACTCATTCCCAGTGATGAGACACCGTTCATTATTCTTCGGCGTGCTATTTCCCATCTGATTGTGGCGTAGGCTGCCTCCATAGTTGGTAAGGGGTCATTATTGAGGATGTCCCTTCTTTCTTTGTCTAGATTATCATTAATCCCAGTGAGAAATTGATAAAGACTTTGCCTTTGTATATACTTGTTAAATTCTGTTATGTCCTTCGAGCATACCATTAGATTTGGCATTCTCCGGTAAATTTCTTTCCATAATATATTGAGTTTACCGTAGTAAACCTCAATGGTGTCATTGGCTTCTCCTAAAGTTGCTGCGTTTGAACTTAGATCAAAGATTTGGAGTTCGTCTCTACCACATCCCAAGAGACTTTCAATTCCTTGCCATAGGCTTTGTGCAGTTGTATAATCCAGGAATTCATTAACAATTCTCCATCTATGTTTTCAATAATCCATGCTATGACCATGGCATCCCTCTGTTCCCATTGAGCATAATCGGGGTCTGACAATGGTGGAGGTGTGGCAGTGATGTGACTGAGCCGCCCTCGACCTCCAATGGCTACGTGCATTAACTTGTACCATTTTTGTATAATTGTGATATTTAAGTTTTTCTGAGATTTAGACAATGGTTGGATTTTCGGTTTGGTTGGTTTTTTTGTTGAGTTTCTGAAACATCTGGAACATTTGTTACATCTGTTCCATGGATATTACTTGTTTTTGTGTTTGTTCTTCTGAAAAATCAGCCATTACAGGTAAGATACAGTAGATGATGAGTCCTTCCCGGATCTATACCCTATGGCTCTGATACCATGTTAAATTAAGTTAGACTTATTGTGAATGTCAGCCATTAACGGGAAAACACGAGGTGTAAACACTTCATAAACCAAGGAGATATATAATATCTCAAAACCATATGGCAATTGAAAGAAGGTCTTTAATAGCTTATAAAGCGTGCACACCATTTTCAATTTATCAATGTGGGATAACTCATCCTAACATCCCCCTCACATGCGAACCCTCGTCAAGTTCGCATGTGGGAGTAATCAATTAGGGTAGGAACGCCATTCTTTTCGAACCTACAATTTCTAAATTTTTGATCGAACCATCGGCTCTGATACCATGAAGATTAAACAGTTGCGGAAATTAGGGTTTTATTAATAGTTTTCTGTATTATTCAAAGAGTAAACCATTCTCCAATATGTACATGAATACTAGCTTTTATTCTAGGGAACTAAATATTCTATACATTAATTATGGTAATTAGAATAATCTATATCT